>NC_056737.1:144072826-144260326 GCF_019279795.1 Protopterus annectens
ACACACACACACACACACACATACACACACACGCACACACACACACACACACACACACACACACACACACACACACACATATATGAAATATCCCGCACCTGTCCTTGTTGTCTCCTTTTTCTTGTCCTCATAAATCACATATGATTTCAGTTAGTCATTAATGCCAGACACTGGAGTTTCACACTTCATATCTTTCAGAAAATCCATTATGCTAGTAACTTTCTAAGTTTGTAGGATAAATAATTCAAATCTGTCCTCATTATTTGTTAACAAACTTCCATGTTAACATATCAGTTAGTGCAGTAAGGTAATGCCAAGGATTACTGTGGCAAGGGCTGAGGGGTTTGGTTTCTTCCCCCTTTATCTTTGACTTTTTTCATTAACTCTTATGTATTTTTGTTTTCTTTTTCATTGCATCCCTGGTATCTATTGTTGGTGCAGAGGACTAATTTCCTTTGTGGAAAGGTTCAGGGCTGGAATTCCATTTAGTGCCTTTAAGGCATGCTACTTATAATAGAATCCTTGGTATCTAGTGTTGGTTCAGAGGACAAATTTCCTTCATGGGAGGGTTCAGGGTTGGAATCCCCTTTAGACAATGGGAAAAACTGTACATCAATACCCTGATTGGAGAACGAGCATTCTCCAGCAGGGTATTATTGTACAAGTAATGCCAGGTGAAAAACGAATCTGCCACTTCACGGCAGCTTATCAAGCTGCCATGGAGCTCAGACTAAGGAAACGGAACAGCCAACATTATTTTATGCTTGCTAAGCAGCATTTTTGCTGTTTAGTGATTGTAAAATATAAAAAAGAAGACAACAACAAAAAAGGTACATGTGTGTCTGTGAGTGTATGTGTTTATGTCTATGTGTGAGTGTATGCATTCATGTCAGTGAAAGTGAGAGTGAGCAAGCTGTTATTTTACACTCGCTAAGCAGCGCTTTTGCTGTTTAGCAAATGCAAAAGAAAAAAGAAAAAAATACAGCATGTGTGTGAGAGTGTATGCAGGTATGTGATTAAGAGAGAAAGAGAGAGTGAATGATCAATCAAACGAAACAGAAAAGTCTGTTTATGTTTCTGTCTGCATATCTGTGTGAATGCATGCGTGAAAGCAGAGAGACTGTGTGTGTGTGTGTGTGTGTGTGTGTGTGTGTGTGTGTGTGTGTGTGTGTATGTGTGTGTGTGTGTGTGTGTGTGTGTGTGTGTGTGTGTGTGTGTGTGTGTGAGAGAGAGATGTATGTGAAATTGTTGTGTTTCACTTGCTTATTATTTTTTAAGCACTATTTTTTTAACATATATGTGATGTAAAATACTTCCTCCAACACTATTAACATATATTACAACAGGTTTGAAACAGTAGGCGGAGGAACTATTTTACATGAAAAATATATAAAAAATAATATAGTACTTAAAAAATAAATAAGCAAGTAAAACGCAACAATTTTACAGAGAATTCATTGCCTAAGCATGATAATGCCCTCCAGGGTGTGTGTTAATATGTAATTAACACCCCTGGAAGGGCATTAATACACATTAACACATACCCTGGAGGGTATTATTGCTTGCTTACTGCCTTTAAGGCATGCTAATTATAATAGCATCCCTGGTATCTAGTGTTAGTACAGAGGACTAATTTCCTTCGTGGGAGAGTTCAGGGTTGGAATCCCTTTTAGTGCCTTTAAGATATGCTACTTATATTAGCATCCCTGGTATCTAGTGTTGGTGGAGAGGACTAATTTCCTTCATGGGAGGATCAGAGTTGGAATCCCCTTTAGTGCCTTTAAGGCATGCTACTTTAATAGCACCCCTGGTATCTAGTGTTGGTGCAGAGGACTAATTTCCTTCGTGGGAGGGTTCAGGGTTGGAACTTCCTTTAGTGCCTTTAAGGCATGCTACTTATATTAGCATCCCTTGTGTCTAGTGTTGGTGGAGAGGACTCATTTCTTTCATGGAAGGGTTCAGGCTTGGAATACCCTTTACTGCCTTTAAGGCATGCTACTTATAATAACAACCCTGATGTCTTATGGTTCTCTGCAACTGCTTTTTTTTTTGTTTTTAGCTAAGTGCCTTTAAGCACACTATATAGAGTATCTGTGGTGTATAATATTCCTCCTGACTCACGTCTTCAGTATTGTCCCTGGTGTTTAGTGTTTCCCCATCCCTGTTATATGTAAATGCTGTTAAGGAATGAGAAACTTTCCCTGGTCTCTAATGCCCCCCCCCCCCCATTATTTTTAAGCTTCATTAAGGCTTGTGAAGTTCTTCCTGGTGACGTGTTTTCCCCCAACCTGCATCTAAAGAGCTATCCCTGGTGAGTAGTGTTTCCCCTCAGCCCATGTCTGAAGAGACATTCCTCGTGGCTAGTGTTGTTCAAGTTCAATTTTGCAGGCTTTTCTCAGTAGTTTAGGGTTTTGTGGAAATATATTTTATTTATTTTATTTTACATTTATTTTATTTTACATTTGTTGACCGGGTTAGTCTGACTGGATACATGTCCATTTTCAGCAGAGGCCTGGGGAGAAAAGCTCCACATGCAAACATTAGTAAGAACAGGTACAAATTAAGCATATATATATTGTATACATCAAAACACATTAGATATTAACTACAAAAAAACAGAAGATGAGAAATAAAAAGTATGTTTTGTTAAGAGTTTCTTAAAACAAAAAAGAGTTGAGAGTAACTAGATACTCAAGGTAAGCTAGTCAGGGTTGCTCCTGGGGCAGAGCCAGTGGGTTTTGAGGTGAGTTTTGAGTTGGGATTTAAAACATGGAAGAGAGGAGATTGCTGTGAGATTATGAGGAAGACTGTTCCAAGTTTTTCCTACTGTGTTGGAGAACAAGGATTTGCCGGCTGTGTTATTGGGTTTACTAGTGGATATCAGTAGTTTGTCGGAGGAACGAAGGCTTTTCATATTGCAGTAAGGAGTGATAAGTGAAGTGAGAATGGGAGTGTTTGTGGGTTTGTAAAAGATCTTGTGGGCTAAGGAGAGCTGGTGAAATAGAATTAGGTTTTGTAGCTTGAGTCATTGTAGTTGCCTTACGTTTTGGCAGTGATGTGTTCTAAAAGTAGAGTTAGTGGCAAATCTGGCAATATTGTTGTAAGCAACAGACAATTTGCTGAGGTTAGTTTTGGATACTGAAGTGTAGATAGGGGAGGCATACAGGTGGAAATAAGATGGAAATGAGCAATGGAGGTTCTGGCAAGTGGAGTAAGGTTTTCTGTTAACTCATTTTATAGTATTGTTGATGTGCGTATCAAAGGTCAGATTGTTGTCTATCTCAACTCCAAGGAGTTTGGTAGTTGGATCGGGTGATATGTTGGTGCCATTATTTGATGTGACACAGAAGTTCAGTGGAGAGGATTTTCGGGTTGGTGAAAAAAGTAATAATTTTTTTTGGGGTTCAAAATTAAGCATCCTTTGAGGAACCACATCTCTACGGTTTCGAAAGTCTTTTGGGTGAGAGAGTGCAGTTCAGAGTGGGATGAGGCAGAACAGATTAAAGTAGAATCATCTGCATATTGTATACAGGTGGCAGGAGAAATATGAGTATGAAGATCATTAATGAAAACTGAAAAGAGGAGAGGGCCAAGAACTGAGCCTTGGGGGACTCCTAGAGTAATGGGGAGGTGGTTGGATAATTTATTATGCCACCGCACAGCCTGTTGTCTGTTGTGCAGGTAAGAGTGGAACCACTTAACTGAACTTGTGTCTAGTGCAAATGATTTAAGTAAGTTTAACAGTATTTCATGATTGACCATATCAAAGGGTTTGGATAGATCAATAAATATAGCAGAGCTAAGGGTATTATTGTTCCTATTTTTATTGATGCAGTCTATGAAGGAGAGGAGGGCAGACATGGTGCTATGGTAGGGTCTAAAGCCATGTTGACAATTAGCTAGCAGATTGTTAGTTAACAGGTGATTCAGAAGTTGTTTCTGGACACATTTTTCCATGATTTTAGCAAGAGGAGAGAGCAAGGCTATGGGTCGGTAGTTGGAGAGTTCAGTTGACTTTCCGTCTTTATGAAGGGGAATAATATGAGATATTTTCCAGAGTGAAGGAATGTAGCCTTCTTCAATGGTTCTGTTAATCAGGATGGTGATGAGATAGGTTAAAGCATTAGCAGCAACTTTTAGATACAGAGCAGGTAGAAGGTCAGCAGATGGAGAGGATGGCTTAAGTTTATGTAGCGGAGAACAAATGAGTGAAGAGGGAACAGGTTGTAGTTGAAATGTGGGAATAGAAGTGTTAGGGGAGGTGGAGAGACAGGAGATATCAGGGGAGAGTTGATTGGAAAGAGACTGGACAGTTTCAGTAAAGAAGGTATTAAAGGCATTAGGAGTCTCTTTGGGGTTATCTTGGGAAGTGCCTGCTGGACTTGGAGTGTCCGAGTGGCCAAGCTTCAAGAGACTATTTATTCCAGCCCAGAACTTTTGTGGGTTATGTAGGTTAGCCTGTTGCAAATGGCAGTAGTAGTTTCTTTTATCAAGAATTACTGCTTTTTTTGTAATGTTTCTTATTTGTCTAAATTTGAGTTGGTCAGTGGGATCTTTAGTACTGCGGTATTTGGACCAGAGTTTATTTTTCAGAATAATCTTATGCCTTGTGTCCTTTGTTAGCCAAGGGGCAGCTTTGGAGAAAAGTCTGATGGATCTTGTGGGAGCATGTGAGTCAAGAATAGATAAGAATTTAGAGTTAAAATAAGTCACGGAATCATCCAGTGGGAAGTGTTTAAGAGGAGACCAATTGCAGGACCTAAGTTTAGCTTCAAAGATATCAGAGTTAAAATTTTTGTTTGTTCTAACCATTTTGTATTTAGTTAAATTAGGTGTATCACTTTTATATCTTATTAAGTAAGTAAGGGCATGGTCACTTATATCCACAGGCAGCGTACCTACTGTATATGTTTGGTGGTGGTTATTTATCAGGATCCAGTCTAAAATGCTTTCTTTGTTGCTAAGTTTATTTGTTCTGGTGGGGGAAAGAATGGTTTGTGAAAAACCATGAAGATTTAAGAGGGTGGAAGGGTCAGCTGAAGAGCAGGTATTCCAGTCTATATTGACATCTCCAAGGACTATTGTTTCTTGTAGAAAGTGTATGGCCAGCCAGCTAAGGATTTCTTCTAAGGTACTGATGTTGTTGCCTGGGGGCAGGTATATGCAGATTATATAGATGGATTTGTAGGCATTAATCTGGAGTTTGGATATAAGGATTTTGGCATTACTTTCAGAGGGAGGTTTATCCTGTAAGGCAGTCATTTGCATCCGTGATTTGTAGAGGATTGCTACTCCACTACCTTTTTTACATTACGGTCTAGTCGATGGATGTTGTAGCCAGGGGGAATAATCTCCTTGTCCTGAATTACTGGTTTAAGCCAGGTTTCAGACAAGCAAAGGATGTCGAATGAGTGTACGTCAAGTAGTGCACGAAGGGGGCAATTTTATTTTTAATACTGCGGATGTTAAGGTGAGCTATGACAGCAACCCCAGTCCCCCCCCCCCCACACAGACACTCATTCATTCCATGCAGAACTATACACCTCACTTACAACCTGCCTAATCTATTTACTGCAACCTCCCAGACAGAAACACACTCACTCACAGAGCCCCTCGGTACACACTCACACATGTAGCCCCTCGGTACACAGTCACACATATAGCCCCTCGGTACACACTCACACATGTAGTCCCTCTGTACACACTCACACATATAGCCCCTCGGTACACACTCACACACTCACACATGTAGCCCCTCGGTACCCACTCACACATATAGGCCTTTGGTACACACTCACACATATAGCCCCTCGGTACACAGACACACATATAGCCCCTCAGTATACATTCACACATACAGCCCCTCTGTACACACTCACACATATAGCCTCTGGGTACACACTCCCACATATAGCCCCTTGATACGCACTCACACATATAGCCCCTTGGTACACACTCACACATATAGCCCCTCGGTACACACTCACACATATAGCCCCTTGGTACACACTCACACATATAGCCCCTGTGTACACACTCACACATATAGCCCCTCAGTACACACTTACACATATATCCCCTCGGTACACACTCACACATATAGCCCCTTGGTACACACTCACACATATAGCCCCTGTGTACACAATCACACATATAGCCCCTCAGTACACACTTACACATATATCCCCTCGGTACCCACTCACACATGTAGCCCCTCAGTACCCACTCACACATATAGCCCCTCGGTACCCACTCACACATGTAGCCCCTCAGTACCCACTCACACATATAGCCCCTTGGTACACACTCACACATATATCCCCTGGGTACACACTCACACATATAGCCCCTTGATACGCACTCACACATATATCCCCTGGGTACACACTCACACATATAGCCCCTGGGTACACACTCACACACATAGCCCCTTGGTACACACTCACACATATAGCCCCTGGGTACACACTCCCACATATAGCCCCTGGGTACACACTCACACATATAGCCCCTTGGTACACACTCACACATATATCCCCTGGGTACACACTCACACATATAGCTCCTTGATACGCACTCACACATATAGCCCCTGGGTACACACTCACACATATAGCTCATTGGTACTCACTCACACATATAGCCCCTGGGTACACACTCACACATATAGCCCCTGGGTACACACTCACACATATAGCCCCTGGATACACACTCACACATATAGCCCCTGGGTACACACTCACACATATAGCCCCTGGGTACACACTCACACATATAGCCCCTGGGTACACACTCACACATATAGCCCCTCAATACACACTTACACATATATCCCCTCGGTACACACTCACACATGTAGCCCCTCAGTACACACTCACACATATAGCCCCTGGGTACACACTCACACATATAGCCCCTGGGTACACACTCACACATATAGCCCCTGGGTACACACTCACACATATAGCCCCTGGGTACACACTCACACATATAGCCCCTTGGTACACACTCACACATATAGCCCCTTGGTACACACTCACACATATATCCCCTGGGTACACACTCACACATATAGCCCCTGGGTACACACTCACACATATAGCTCTTTCATACGCACTCACACATATAGCCCCTGGGTACACACTCACACATATAGCCCCTGGGTACACACTCACACATATAGCCCCTCAGTACACACTTACACATATATCCCCTCGGTACACACTCACACATGTAGCCCCTCAGTACACACTCACACATATAGCCCCTGGGTACACACTCACACATATAGCCCCTGGGTACACACTCACACATATAGCCCCTGGGTACACACTCACACATATAGCCCCTGGGTACACACTCACACATATAGCCCCTTGGTACACACTCACACATATAGCCCCTTGGTACACACTCACACATATATCCCCTGGGTACACACTCACACATATAGCCCCTGGGTACACACTCACACATATAGCTCCTTCATATGCACTCACACATATAGCCCCTTGGTACACACTCACACATATAGCCCCTTGGTACACACTCACACATATATCCCCTGGGTACACACTCACACATATAGCCCCTTGATACGCACTCACACATATAGCCCCTTGGTACACACTCACACATATAGCCCCTCGGTACACACTCACACATATAGCTCCTTCATACGCACTCACACATATAGCCCCTTGGTACACACTCACACATATAGCCCCTGGGTACACACTCACACATATAGCTCATTGGTACTCACTCACTCTCTTACTCCCTAGTGATACCTGAACACTAACACCTCTGCTGCAGTGGATGAAGACAGCCTCTTGGCCATGTCCATTACTGCAAGCAGCCAGGAGCAGCTGTGTTAAGTTACAGCTGTATAAGCGCCTTTACACAGGCAGTTCAGAAGGAGAATACATGACTAATTAGCATATGCATCTCCCCCCAGAATGCCTCATCAGCATTTAGAACATGGCAGCCTTCTACAGCGGTAAGGCTGTCTGTAACTCAGAAATGGTTACCATAAGATGTACACCTTGTGCACATCTCCCAGTAACCATTCTGAATCCAGGCCATTTGTATGTATCAGAAACCTAATCCCCCACTTCTACCACATACCTATTTTCTCTGTTTCTCATAACTTTTTCCTTTCTTTTCTAGGCATGTATCCATATGTTGCAGTTTCAGACACTTATTTCCCCTTGGGAAATAACTTAAGGATGCAGTACATTTTTAATGAAATGTCGTTATTTACTTATTAATTTATTAGTTATCTGATTGATTGATTTCATTTGCTAACTGGGTAAATTCATTGGTCCAAGGAACTCTTTTCAGCTGCAACGTGGGGTACAGGCATAACACAGGCAGAGACTTCCCATATTCTGGAACAAACTACCTATCTGTGTCAAACAAAGCTCCTCATTAGCACTCTTCAAGAAAAATGTTGATGATTCAATGGCAGATAGGACATTCACCCTGGGGATTACTTCTGTGTCCCTGCTTGACAGGGGCACAGGAAAAAAATTTCTTGAGTGGCAAAAGCCAGGGTACCATTTTGCTAGGCTTATATAGGCCCTAGGGCCAATAGCCTAGTACCTACCTATGAACCTATGAACTATACTAAAAATACACAGTTTACAAGATTTTGAATAAACATACAAGATTTACAAAAACTGAATAAGCAGGTTAGTGGCGAATACATACACACATACATGCATAATATATTAACATGATGATATGTCACTATACAAGAAAATTTTATAGTTACGAAAGCAATGAATGACCATACATTGATATAAGATATTCCCTTAGGATGTCAGAATGCCTGTGGGCTAAACAAGGGTGACTGAGAACAACAGCAGCAAAGAGCAGAATTAGAGAGAGGAAGAGGGCAAGATGAATCTGTCTCTCTAATTGTGACTAGTAGATGGTGTAAAATAATTTCAAAGGGAGGGCTTAGAAGCTAAGAAGGTAGGGATGTGATATCAAAAGGGATAGAGTGCAAGTTTGGTGAAGGCCAGTTCTGAGACTGAATGATGGAAATGGGGCAGTGTGACGCTCATTGTCTTGTTGGTCAAGGGTAGGTAGAAACTGTTACATAGTAATCCAGACATGGTGGCTTCTGGGGTTTTCCAGAGTGATAAATCTATATATATATATATATATATATATATATATATATATATATATATATATATATTTTTTTTTAATATAAGAGTTTTGTGTGAGTAGACTAGAGTTACCATTGGAAGCACATATTTTAATGATGAACAGTAAAACATAAGTAGCAGTAGAGATATATGTGCCATATTTAAGAAGCCTAGAGATTTTATATGGATACCTGAGTAGTACTAGAACATTCTGACACTTGACTTAAGGGGGAAGCAGAATGAGAGGGAAAGGATAAAAGTTAAGGCCTAGTTATTAGTAGCTGTTAACTAGTATGATATTATTTCTTAAAAGGTAAGAAATACTATTGCTTGTACAGTATGCTAGTCTTTTACAGCGCTGTTGCCAAACACCATGGTTTGTTTTAGCTGTAATAACTTGTAAGAGATTATCCAAGAACCAAATAATCTTTCTAGGTTGCTTATAAGGCTTTTAGAATTTTCTGAAGTTTTTCTTCTCTTTATGTAAGTAGGTTATTGGTATAAAGACTCATTTTTAGATGAGGTTGCTATGTGAAAAAGCTATTACTGTATAAGGAAAAAAGTTACTAGAGGCAAATGATGTTTTTTTTTGTGTGTGCTTTGATGTTGGCTTTTTTTTTTAAGTCTGGGATAGTGTTTTCTGGGAGAGACTTTCCAGTTTCAGGTTTTAGAACTCAGTGGTGTTTTCATAGACACTGAGTGAGGGTGCTGGGGATAAGTTAAGACTTTTTTGCTTCTATTAGTCAGGGTGTTTAGGCTTTCATGTTTAGTTCTCAGGGAGCTTTTTTTTCAGTTTTTTTTTCCTTTTTTTCATTTTAATGTTAGTGCTGATGGTGTTTGGTAGGTTCAGACAAGAGGCCAGTAGGATTGTGAAGGGGTTGGAGGGTTTGCATTTTAGGCCTAGGTTAGCACATATTAGGAAACATGGCTGCATAGGTCTCAACCTTCCATCTCCAAAATGAGGAACATTAGCCCTTATAATATGGAACAAATGAGCAAAATGTGGAACACATACTAATGGCTTACTAACAACTTCAGCTAGAAAGGTCATAGGAGGGTTTAAATATGCTGGTTTTACTTATAAAGAAGATCCTTTAATGAATTAATATATTTAATTTCTATTTACCATGAATTTCACTTAAAAAGTTCCTAACACTGAATGCGTTGCAGATCCTTTCAATGTGGAACTTCAAGGAACATGAACTTTTTAAGATCCCAAATGAGGTACTTTCCTCGTAATGAGGTACACTTGAGAAGTATACATGGCTGTGATTTTGGTGCTTATGGACCTGATAGGTGTGTCAGATAGGAAGATAATTTTATAAAAGAAGATGGCTGCAGGACTTCATAGCATAAAGACCAAAGACATGCTATAGCTCTTAGCTTATTATAAGATAAATATGGGGAGTTTTTAGTTTAATTTGTTTAAATATAAATTATTTGCCTCTAGCAGTTAGTGCAATGCTTGATGGGAGGGGATAGATAGGAATGATTAATTTAATCCATATATAATGAAGAAATAATAGTACTCAGAAGACAAAATTGCTCTATAATTTGGTTGCCTGCAGTATGTTTTTGGATTTTTAGTACTTAAGTTTGAACTGAGGACTGTTCTTGATGGTTTTATGGTTGTTTTTTTTCATTCTAGCCAAAGCCATTTGAAAGGTACATCATAGGGAGCAGCTGCCTCATTGACAAGCCATTAGGAGTGTAGCTGGCACGGTAGAAGGTGTAGTATTTCAAGGAGCCATGATTGCAGGAGTGGCTTCTTAAATGTCATTCAAGCAGTTTTTGTATGTTAAGAAGGAGATGGCAGCTGTGGTGGTGCAGCGGTTAGCTTTGCCACTTCACAGCAAAAGGTTCTCTGGTTCAATCCTCGGCTGGGGTGCCTTCTGTGTGGAGTCTGCATGTACTTCTTTTGGTCACGTGAGTTTTCTCCGGGTGCTCAAGTTTCCTCCCACATCCCAAAGACATGATGTAGGTGGATTGGGCACTCTAAATTGGCCCTAGGCATGTGTGTGTGTGTGTGTGTGTGTGTGTGTGTGTGTGTGTGTGTGTATGTGTGTGTGTGTGTGTGTGTGTGTGTGTGTGTGTGTGTGTGTGTGTGTGTGTGTGTGTGTGTGTGTGTGTGTGTGTGTGCCTTCTGTGGAAGGTTGGGTGCCAGGCGGGAAACTCGACACTGTAAAACTCTACTGCCAATCATGAGCAGACAGGTGATCCGCTGTGGCGACCCCTAACTGGAAAAGCCAGAAGAAGGAAAGAGATGCTACAGCTGTTTGTTACAGTTAGGCAAAGGTATTTGACACAGTTTAGCAAAGCAGTATCTTCTAGATACATTATAACTTTTTGCTTAGCTTGGATAATTTATTCTGTCAGTCAGTGAACTATAGTATCACTCTTTGTTGCAGATAGCAAAGTTGTTTGGTAATAACAACAATCTATCATTTATATATGTAATAGCTGTTCACTTACATAAGACTATTTTTGCTGTTCCACAACTCTGACAGGTAATTTAGTTTTTGGTTCACAATGTCAAACCATGGAGGGTGCCAGACTGAGGAATAACCCATGATACCAATCAACCTTCCTGCAGTTTTCTGTCTCCTTAACAAGAATTTGATATTTTTCTTAGCAAAAGTCCACATTTAGGGGCATCATTATACTGTACGGATGCACACTGTGATGTAATATACTAGCCTCATAAGTATGTGTTCCGTCAGAGTCTACCATTTCTATTGTTGCAGTTGGCAGAGTTTAGATCTTGGTTCTTATTTTCACTGAAAATTGAACACCATCAGTTTTCGAGGCTAGTTGATTTGGCAGGTGAGTTGTTACACAATCCTTAACAGATTCTGACTTTCATAGCCATTGTCCTGCAATCTACATCAACCAACACCTTTTCTGGGGTCTAAAGAGCATTGGCATTGGTTGTCATAACCAGCATTTTGCTTACCAAAAGTGACCCACTAGGCAGTCAGATTCCATGCCTGGCTCCAAGCCAGTGAGTCGAGCTTCTCACACATTTAAAGTCTGAGAATAAGTTGAGATAGTTTCAGCCCCACAACCTCTAATTGTTCACTTTACCAGATAAATCTGAATCTAACTGTGCACTAGTTATTCTACAGAAACTTTGGAGGAAGCCAGCTACTAGATGGTTCAATTAGTCTTTCACCCCCTTTAGCTAGGTTGGATGACCAGTTCGCATGTCAGGACTGCTACAGACCTCCACTAGACTTTCCTCTGACTTTGTCCTGACCAGGCATCGTTCACCATCTTAAGGGTCCTACCAGGTACACTCCTGCTTCTGCTTCTTGAGGGGATGGGTGAGCCCCCTACACAGGCCTGGGTGAGCCCATCTCAGCTGGCGTGTGCCGGCTCACCCTCAAACTTGTGCACTTGTTACACTTCTTGGTCCATGTTTCAAAATTAGATGGGTAGGCCACCAACATTGCTGCAGACCCCGGGCATCAACAATGAGACACTGTTGGTCTGCACATAGGATAGTCTGGCTCAGTCAACACTCTGCCACAAGTTGGGGGCCACCAGCATGTACGTTCAGCTACAGTGTTTGGGCAGAGGAGGGCTCAGCATTAGTCATCTCCCATGACACTGACGCATGAGGAGAGCTGCTGCAATAGGCTTAAGGGAGCCATCTTCCTAATGGCCTTCCCAGTTGACTCAGAGCAGGTCTTGGTGCATCACATTTGAGAAATGCAGCCACATGCAGCTGACTGCTGAGTTGGATTCTCTGGGCAGACTTTATGGATTCCACTCACTTACCTCCAAATGGTTTCACAACCTCTTGAACTTTTTCTTCAAAGTTCTGTTCAGCTTTTACATGGTACTTGTCAACTATTGGTCTCATGTTGATGTTTGGCCATAGATGGAATTTACTGTCCGATTTGGGCTGCATTCACATCCAAATTGACTCAGAGAAGATCTGATCTTGGCACAAGAGGGGCTGCTGCTGGTCTCACTTCATCTGAGGCTGAGCCTTGATCAAAAGGACATGGGCTCTAGGGTGGCACTGGGGAGAAAGACCTCTGTATTCCACAGTTTCCACATCCTTTGCCTGGGCAGGGTTTTGGAGCTGGTCTTTTCCCTTATCACTCACCATTATGGAGGGACTACTGGTTACTGTAATTTCCTGCACATTAGTAATATGCAGGTCTTCACTTCTGATCTAGATCTAAGATCATATTCTGAGCTGGTCTTAAGGCAGTCAGGAACCCATCCCATGTGCTCAGGTGCTTCCTCTAGGAATAGTGTACATGTGCACTGTGGGACCAGCTTGACTAGACTTTGGTAGAAGGAAGAACATCCTACAGCACCCAGGGCATAGCAATAGAGCTGGGGAATGTCCAGACATGCACATCAGGAGGACATCTGATTAATGAATGAGTGACAGCCTGTTGGAGTGGGCCAGATGTACACCATCCTCTTCCATCCAGGGATGCACTGGGCCCAAGAGTGAACCCTGCTTGGCATAGATGGATTTCCCAGCTTAGGACCCTAGAAAGCAGAGGCTCCTCTGTCCACTTCTTGCCCTGAGGGGCATGGGGCTTGAACAGTGCTCCCACAACACCCCAGCCACACACTGGGGAGACATCCCTGTGGGCAATTGAAAGGACAATGACTCTCAGAGTTGTAGCTCTGGGAGTAACCCAGGACCACAAAGTGCATTCAAAGTATTGCTGATCAATGTCCCTTGCAAAGCACATTAGTTCTGTCAGCTAGCTATGTTGTTCATTGATGCAAGAGCTGATAGATCCACCACTCATTGTTGCAAGGGTGTTCTATCTCACTCTTCCCCTTTTTTCACCACTTGGCAATGGGGCAGGGGCATTGGTACCACTGCTGACAGATAAGGCACACCAAGAGAAGCAGGAACATTTTCACAGGCATCATGGTGGAATCCCAGCCTGGTATTACTAACCCTACACTACAGCAGGGTCTCTCCTCCTGTGGGGGCCAGCAGGATCACCCTCTTTGCTCAGAGGGGAGTGGACTTGACAACTGTCCAAATCTTTAAACTAACATTCCACTGGAAGCATGGAGTCCTCACAGGTACCAGTGGTTGAGATCGAGGAGAATAGACATCAGTACAGTTGGCTGACCCCGCTCAGGGAGGAGTGGAGATGCATCCCCTATCATGAAGATAACCTTTACCACCACAGAGTCCCACACTTGCCTACTCCACTCCCAGCAGCCCTTCTTCCTCCTTCCCAACTACCATCTTGAGAGGCAGAGGGGGAGCACAGGCCAGAGGTGATGCTGGCCAGGAGAGCCAGAGCCAATGTGGAGATGCCTGGCTCATCCAGGAAATCATGTGCTCAGTCACGCCATCCTCTACTGAGGAAGTGCAGAGCATGAGAGAAAGAGAAGAGTTATCCCTGGTGATGGCACCATCCCATGACTGCTGCATTAATTAATGATCCTTCCATTGGATCACCTAAAGAAACCTTGTTATGACTTTTAGTTCCTATTCTCTGCATGTTGCCAGGGCTGTAACCTACTCCAGTGGGGCAAATACAAAAACCTCAATAAACTATCCAATCAGTAGTAGCAGGGGGCTTTGTGTATAAATAGTAGGGAGTTAATCAGTAGACGTTTATGACCTAAATTCCTCTTTCATGTGGAATAATTGTAGTCACCTGTGCCTATCGTGAATGGGGTTCAATGGATTACCTGGACTTGTCATCCAAGAGTTGACACATGTCAATCCATTCACTGTAGCAAGCGTGCAGACCTAGACATCTAAGAGCATCACTGACCTGTTGTTGGTTGCTTAAACTCATGTGCCTGAAAGGCACTTGTCCCTCTAAGAAGTTGCAGACTGCATGGGGCAGCATAACTAGTTATCATGGCAAAATCAAGTTCATTATTGGCATTAACCAGACAAATTGCTGTACCAACTAAGACCAGCCATGCACCACCACCCATAGAATAAAGAAGGAAGTAACAGTCTTTTAATCCTTGCCATGTCTGGGGTGGGTGAGGATTCCCATGCTGAGTCAAATTAATACACAAGCTCCACTCCTGATTGTGCCCTTCTATCCATTATGCTGCATCTTTACCCCCCCCCCCCCCGGAATGTAAAGCCTTTGGTTTCCCAGAAGGTCCCAGTTGTGTCTTGGGAATAATGTTGCTGGATCACTAGTTATCCTTGTTCATGGTCATAACTATGACAGTATCTGACGTTTGAACCGCCAACTTTCATTCTTGATTAATGAAAAGGTTCTTAGCAAATATTTTCACTTTTGTTCATCTTCTAGCAGTCCAAGAATTCCCCCTCTAACAGCAAAATATGAATGTCCCTGGCATTCCCTCTTAATCATGGCCTGCCCCAGTTCTATAAACCAACAAAACAGAACCGGAGTCCTATTCTATTATTTCTGGATGAAGTATTTAAGAAACTGACCTGCTTTGAACACTTGAGTTTTTTCAAAGTAAATACTTCCCCAGGACATTCAGTTAAGAGCATCAAGAGGGGAACCTCAGGTGCCGGTTGAAGGCTGCCCTACACCCTGGAAGGCTACATATGGGGGTGAACCTTATACAGTATAGTGGTAGAGAGACTGTATCTCCCACATGTGGGGCAGTGATGACTGAGAAGCACAGATGATGGTGCTTGACAGGACCCTTTCTCTACAGCCTAGGCTTGTTGGTCTATTTTTGAGTGTAGGGGACCATAGAGTGCTCTGCACCCTGACTCTGAATAACTCCCTGGATTGAGAAGCCTACCCCGTACACAGTGACTGCAAGAATCATGCTACAGGGCCCCTCCTCCAATATGAAACAGTCAGCCTGATGAATCGATAGGTGGTGGCAGGTGGAAACAAAGTGGTGTCATTATATTTAGGCAAGATTCTGACTCTGAGACATTCAGTCATAATCTCACTAGCTTTACACCACTGGCTCCTTAGCCAACTCCATGCATCAAATGTCTGAACCCGCAGTTTTTCTCATAAGGGGCAGGATTACTATTGCAACTATCAGGTGGGTAAAACTTACTTGTTTCACAAAGATCTAAACTAGCTCACATTCCCTATTAGTGGATGAACAATCCAACACTTGGTCAGTTTTGCTTCACATTGATAGGGAGTGCTGACAATGAAGAAGTAAAAGTGATGTCACTATAAATGCTTGGCCACTACAAGCCAGATATCCCTCCATTAACTTTTCTGACAGCTCCTGCTTAAAACCCAAAAAGCCAGAAGGATCATGAGGCCCCAGTTTCATGGCCTGTATTCATACTGAAAACCAAGACCAAGCAAGCTTTTAACCTTTTGCTGCATGGGAGGTTTCTGTCCTCCCTGAGCTCACCTTAGGACACATATATATTACTCTTTGACAGGTGTACTATATATGTGTCCTCCCTGAGCTCACCTTAAGACACATATATATATTAATCTTTGACAGGTGTACTACCCCCAGTCAGTCTTCCCACCTGACACTTTCCTGGAGTGGGTTGCCCCCAGGTGCATGGAGCCAGAAAGAGCATCCCACCCCTGCCTCACCTAGTAAATGAAAAATCAATAAGAGTCATGGTATTTCACAAGCGGCCAAGGCCTCCCACTTATTCTACACTTCTCATTCTCTTCAGAGTGCCAGAATAGAGTCAAGCTCAAGAGGATCTTCTTTTTTCACTGGTTCTGCAAAGCCCATTCCCTTGGTTATGGTTTCGTATGATAATAAGTAGGGACAGTAAGAATCTTGTTCATCCATATACAAAAGCAAATGTATGCCTCCTTTTAGTCATGAATGTGTTCAGCATTTCACTGCAATGGTTAAATATGCAATGGAATTAGCATATCAGGATTTTATGAAAAGAAAGAATGAAATACAGTACAGTTTAAATAAAGTTGAATGGAAAGCCTTGCAAGATTTATGTAAAAAATGTATTAATATTTAAACCATCAGATAAATGTAATAAGATTGTGGTTATGCACTACATCCAGTATTTAAAAATGTGTCATGAACATCTCACTGGTAGAAATGGATATGAAATTGTAAATTTGGATGCATATAAGATAGCTCTGGGGAAGTTTCAAGAGTTATTAAATAAAGTTTATAGACTGGCATAATTGTCCAAAGATGACATAGAAAATAAGTTTAGTAGTGAGGGTTGTACTATGGCCTTGTTCTATTGCCTACCTTAAATTCATAGACGGTTTGAACCCCCTTGGATGGCCCATTGTTTCTGCATGTAAATCTTTTTTACACAATATAGGTGTGTTACTTCACAAGCAGTTATTTCCCCTTGTTGTTGATACCCTCTCATATTAGGAATACTATTGATTGTTTTAAATAAGATATCAGACAAGTGAGATGTTTTGGGTTACAGTTTATGTACAGTTTGTATACTAACATTAAAGATATTTTTGGTATAGAAGCTCTGCAGTATTATTAAGGAGAGAGTCTCTTATCAAATTGTATTATAGAATTGGTCCTTGTCTGTCTGGTAAATAAATATTTTGAATTTAATAAAGAGTTATATCATCAATTACAGGGGACTGCAATGGGGGCACCTTTTGCCCCCTTATGTGCCAACTTGTTAATGGGCTTATTCGAATCAGAATATCTGTATAACCATGAATTTGTTTAGGAAATATGTGATTTGGTATTATAGATATATTGATGATTTAGTGTTTATTTGCCAAGGGGGTATTGATTGGTTTTAAAGTTTGTACAAAATTTACAAATAATAAATTCCATCTAAGTTTTGATGGACTACAGATAGTCTTTCTGGATGTTCAATTAGAGGGCAATGCTAATGTTACAACTAGAACTAGGGTACATAGAAAATTTGATGATGGAGGTCAGTATCTCCAGGACAATAGATGCTATCCTCCTCACTTAATATCAACTTTACCACATGGTGAATTCCTGTGTTTACAGAGGTTATGCAACAATGAACTAGATTTTCAGGATGAGTTACAAAGAATTGTATATATGTTTTCCAATAGGGGTTATGATATGGGGTTATTGGAGAGCTGTTCAACAAAACTGGTAGATCAGGTGAATTATAGGGGTGGAAATGTTGATATTGGCCCTGCTGATAGAAAAACACCCCCGGATTCATGAAGCTCGGTGCAAGTCCGGCATAAGGCTTGCGCCAGCCGTGCGGTGTAGATATGGAGTAGTCGCGCCATATGCATATTAATGAAGGTGCACAGCCGCCACAGCCATGTGCATAGGAAACGTGCACGAGTGCAAGGGGCGTATCGAAGTTGCACAGGGAGGAGTGTCAATGTCGGCTGTCGAGGAGCAACCTAAACTGCTGAATATTACATTCCGCCAGCAATAGTAATCGTACCTATCAGTGTCCGTGGAGACTGAAACATATGCAAAGCAGAGTCCCTGCAAACAGAAAAGGAAGAATCAAACACAAATGCACGGTAGGGAATAACTGGTCCCTACCCATGAACAAATGACATGAAAACTGTGTGCCTGTAGTCCAACGTAGTGTTGATAGCTATACCATGAGGAAGTGAAACGTATTAGATGTTAGCGCGCTGCCAGTAGGTACATCCAGTCCAATGGAGAGGGTCACCAGCTGACCCATAATGTGAAGGAGGGAACATAGCTGTGTAGATGTGTCCATAACAAAATACATGAGGAGAAATGTAGATATAGATAGTGACCGTATGTCTGAATCATATCCCACAAGCCCATGTAATAGTCACATACAAAAGGTATGTCCGTATTTCACATACCAAATGTGATATGAAATAGCATACGCATGTAAACGAAACAGAAGGAGCATATAAACGAGCCATAACAACATGGACACATGTAGGCCGAAAGGAACAGTATGATCCGTACCATCGACCAAGATTACCACCTGTCCCACTTTGTGAGCGACAGTCCCTCTGTGGGCAGATGTGTCCTGACACAAACATGTAAAACTGGAAACTGTCCAGAAAATATAGGACATAATTCCTCCGTACACGTCATGCAATAGTTGCATTAAACATATTTCACTGGACGTATATTACATAAATGTCAGAACAAACAGAATAAGATACCAAAATGCTACAAGAATAAGCTTAGATATAGGCAAGAATTGCCGAACTGACCGTGGGTATGTGTCGGCCTGTAAAATATGCTGTGTTCACCGCAACTGTCACAGTAGGGTTGCCACCTTTACAAATGGCCAAAGTGGGACATGTTTGGTACAGACATCAGATTGTACAGGCCGACACATACCCATGGCCAGTACAAAGGACAGAACATAACTGTTTTGCCTACAGAAAAGCGTATTCCTGTAGCATTTTAGATGCTTATTCTGTTTTTCATAACAGTCAGGTATTTCAGATACAGAATTAACTGTTTAATGCAACTATCACATAAAATATAAGAAATATGTTTGTCCTAAAATCTCAGGACATTTGCCATGTTTACAATTACATGTCAAGACACAACTGCCCAAAGAGGGACTGTCCCTCGCAAAGTGGAACAGGTGGTAACCCAATGTCACACTGTGGCCAGTTGAAAAGGTGGAAACACAACCGTCGACTGTGGGGAGGCAATGTCCACAACAGTCAGACATGTATAAGGAATAGCTTCGACATAGGAAAAGGCACCATCCTACCAATGAGTAGAACAGGCTGGCAAAATCCGGAAGGCAGCTGTATAATCCGAACGTGTATGTGACACAGTCGAACGGGTAGTACCCGGATACACCAACCAAGTAATGAAAGTGAAGTAAGGGCGTGTACCAATGTGCGTGAGGTATAGCATGTGGAAAGCAAACATGGCAGGGTAGTCCACACAACCATAAAAGTACCCAACATATGTAGGGTAGTCATTGTGTAACTCTGGCCGTGTCATGGGCCAACAACCAAAGTAGTGCTCTATGGGGTGTGAGTAATTCGCGTGTGAGGGGTGTGTGTTTAATGGTAAATTCCTCAAAGGCGATACTTGTGTCGTATGCAGAAAAGGTGAACCGGAGGTGTATGAGGGGGCAGCGGGTGAAGTTGAAAGAAACACAACCTCATGTAGAAACAGCTGCAAGACAAGCAGACAGGCCATAGTGTAGAACACAATCTCACAAACATATGAATACGGAAATATGCGAGACAAATGTATAGATACGGCACCGTCACATACCCACAGATGGGTCCTAATGGAACTGGCCATAACAAACGCAACACACCTGGATGCATAATAGCCTACCCAGCATACCCTCCACAACACACAACCTGCCACCATACCAGAACGTCCACCAAATCCAGCCATACTTGGTCCACTGGTTTGTTGCAGAAACAGCTACACACAGTGACCCCTACACATATGTAGTAGGTATTGTCACCCTAGGCAGTGTCAGCATTGCAAACCATGTATCCCCTGCAGGTAAAACCCCCTGCACGTTTTCATGAAGCCACAAAAATCTTCGTTATCTAACTTGTTTTGGACTTGTCCAATTTTTGGGATATCTCTCATGGGATGACCAACTTGTATAAATAGTAGAATGGGTATGACGACATGATGTCCAATCCAGTAGATATTTACAGGAACAGCCCTTCACACTTGTGTAATGTACAACTGCGTACCTGTAATCACTGCATGTCCAAAAATAATAATCCCCGTATGACTGTATACAGGTAATAGTCAAATGTGAATGGGAACACCCCTCACCGTGGAGTATGGACTGTAACAACCCCACCCATAATATGTAAAGCTAACAGAATAAGCTGCTGACAGGTGCCCAAACACCTGTGTCTAGAAACACAGGTAAAACTTCAAAATAGGGACATAATCCCTGTCCATATGCTTCGTCTGACATTTGACCTCGGCCAGGAAAGTTCCATGCACCAGGTCGACAAGCCTAAACCCAGATCACTACATGAACACCCTGACAATCAAAGACCTGTATGTGGCTGGACTATATACCTTGGTGTTCTGCATATCCTCAGAGTGATTAACAATGCAGCCGGAGTCCACAGCAGTAGGCAATAGGGAATGTGTAATATGTAGTACCGCCTTTTTCCCAGCAGGAGAATGGATGCCTGTGTCGTAGGTGAAGCAGTGAGGCATATGTTGATGTAGCTAAGTACTATGGATATGCATATCAATTAGGGAGAACACCAATAGAATAGCGGTTCCGGTATCCGGCCAACGTGAATGCAGTCCTGGTTCACCTACGACCACTGCACATATAACTTGAAAGTGCAATGAAAGCATTCGTGCTGTACACACATTCAAATATGTAAAGGTGAACGTGTGTTTTGCAGTAGTCCGTAAACTGGAATACAGATATGAAACTGTTATGGTTAGAATTATGAAAGTTCACGGAAGCACAATTATCTATGAAACATATGTAACCCACAATAAGGATATGCAAGTGTGCCTGCGCGTGTGTAATCCGCTCATAGAATAGAAAATGAATGGTGTTTTCCCCACGTTCTATGTACATGGCTCATACCTGTTAACCCCGTAAAGTACGAAACCGGACAAAGCCATGACAACTACTGGTACAAATAGGGACAATCCCCAGATATTGCCTAACAAACATAGAAAGTGGATAGAATAACAGGTGTGTCACTAGCATGGATTCTCTGAAGGGTATGAAGTCGTAACCTGAAATGTTTGTCATTATTTACCAACATCAGTCTTTAATGATATGCCACTAACTTGCCAGATAGACACAAGGTTATGAAAAACGGACCACAAATAGGGATAATCCCCAGATATTGCCTAACAAACATAGAACGTGGATAGAATAATAGGTGTGTCACAAGCATGGATTCTCTGAAGGGTATGAGGTCATAACCTAAAATGTTTGTCATTATTTGCCAACGTCAGTCTTTAATGATATGCCACTAATTTGCCAGATAGACACAAGGTTATGAAAAATGGAACAAAGGTAAGAGGCAAACAGCTGTACATGCAGCGGAAATCTGTACAGTTGAAAGGTATGATATGGAGATATATATACACATATATCCACAGACATAATCCAAAGCAAATTACGAGATGAGGAATGTACGGACATATGTATATATGTACAGATATATATATCTATACACACACGATACATGGATAGATATATACACAACAAACATATGTCCCTGTACATATAACACATGTACATAAATAGGTCACAGTATAGCTAATATGGATAGACAGACAGACATGCATAAAAGGAGAATACACTGATGGTTTCCAAACCATTTCCCGGAAAGTACCAGTGTGACAGGGCCTGCAAGTTCTACACGTTAAACATGAATATAGGTGTCCTTTGCAGGACCCCAAAAATTGATCCATACGAAGTGCGAACCGTCACTGATGCTAAAGACGTCACAGCTGCATCTGCAATATAGCTGTACATGCAACAGTAGCAGGTGCAAGGGTAATAACACATGGGTCGATTGAATGTATGACGTACGAGCTGATATCCGCAGAGTGGGGAGTGCTCGGAAGTGTCCTCACACTTTATTATCGCTCACATTAAATATGTCTAATGGGTACTGTGGAGGTATGTCAAGTATGGGAATCATGGGTATGCAGAATTGGGCCAAGGTGTTGGTTGGCACAGATCTATTAGGTACGCCCCATGGGAGTGATCAATATACCTATGTGGGTATAGCACATGCCTATATTCACCAAAAAGATGCAACCCATCCACTGGATATTGTGTAAACCACTGGGGGAAGACATAGGGACCTATATCAGTGTCATGTAGGCGATTATCATGGATGGACACGCATACGACCAAGATGGTAACCATACCTGCCAGAATGTCAGAATAAGATAGCTGGACTAAGGCATAGTACACGACAGACAAATAGGGACTATATTAAATATACCTCAGACAAAGTCAGACCGTTGATAGAATAATTGCGTAGTCGGGAATACGAATGTTATGAGAATTAGTAATCATGAAATAGAAATGTCAGTCATGATTACCTAACCGCACAGTCTGTCATGGCTTGCCAGCAATCTGTCAGAAAGGCACATTATCATGACAAATGTAACAGAATCATAGGTCAAATGCCAGGGCATATACCCATAATGTGTACAGCTGAGAGGTATGAAGGTAACCCGTCCTAATGAAATGTACAGAACTAGTGATACTAGGTGGACAGCTGAGAAGAAAGACGTCAGGACAAATGACAAAACATGTACAAGTCATAAGCATGTTTGTCCACAAATGTGAATTACAATGTATGGCCTGTGAAAGTCGATGTGAAAGGTTAATAGACTCAAACGACATGTGTCCCTCAGGGTGTCATGCAGTGTCACCGATACAGTGTCCAGTCCCCCATACTCGTACTTGAGCTCTGCCACTGACGGAAAGCACAAATACCGGCGTACACATAAGGTACATGATGGAATAAGTAGTGTGGATAAGCACCTGTTGGCCTGTGTAGGGAATATAACCCGGTGGGTGTGTCCTGCAATAGGAATGTAATGGTAACTGGCTTGTGATGGCACCATGTATTGTGTGTATTGGCGTAACTGTACGAATGTGCAGATGTATGCCTCATATGTGTGGTATGTTCCTCTCACAATCTGTACCTGTCTGCCAAATACCTGATAACTGACATCATTAAATAATGATAAACATATGTGTTTATGACCCCAAATCCCTCAGAAAGGTCATACTAATGCAAAACCTATAATACACTCAATTATCTACGTTTGTAAGAGCAATATGTAGAATCTGCCCTTATCTGTCCCCCCATCATGTTAGGCTTTGTACAGATGTTTTGCACTAGGAGGTTGATAGGTATGATCAGAAACAGATACATGTCTGAGGAAACAGCATTATCGACTGCAAGATAATGCAGAAGGTATGAAAAGCTCTGCAGTAGGAAGTTTATCCGCAGGTATGTGCTGACATGTCAAATGACACAGAAGTCTACAGGAAGTACTTATAGGGTGTCACCTTTACCAATGATGACAGTGGGACATACCCACAGCCATGCATACACCACAAATAGACATAGCACACAGCAAAGCCTAGGCCATGATACATGACGCCTTCAGCGTGTGTGGATTGAGTGAGAGTACAGCAAGGAAAGATGACTGCCAGGCTATTCAGCAAACACCCGCAGGGGCGTGCAAGACCGCCCGTAACATGAACATTGCCCGGACAATGTTGGGATTTGCAACATACCCCATTTGTATGTGTAAGCTATGCAAATGATGTAATTATAGGGTTGCCACCTTTCCAAATGGCCAAAGTGGGACATTTGTGCTACAAACATCAGATTTTGCAGGGCAAAACATACCCATGGCCAGTACAAAGGACAGAACTTCAGTTGTTTGCCTGAATAAAAGTTTATTCTTGTAGCATTTTTGTTCCTTATTCTGTTTCTTATAACATTTAGGTGTTTCAGATACAGAATAACTGTTTTATGTAACTATTACATACAATATAGAAAATAATTTTGTCCTAAAATCTCAGGACATTTGCTATTTTCTCACATTTTTTTGCAGGACACAACTGCCCAAAGAGGGACTGTCCCTCACAAAGTTGGACAGGTGGTAACCCTACATAATTACACGATACATGAAACAGTAAGCTGTCCGTGCAAGAGCAGAGTTATGTGCAGAAATGTACCCGGATGTTATGCGACTAACGTTTTGCACGTTGCTAAATGGAGCAATGACAGCTGCAAATACAGTATGAATACAGTCAAAGAAGCATGCCAATGTCCAAGTCCAAGGCCAGTGGCGGCTTTGTCCATTGGATATCAATGAAACAGTAGTTGTCCTCCCCGATCCCTGGTGTGGAAGTGTAGCGCAGTGCCACCAGAAAATGCTTCAAAACAAGACTTATGGATAATATACATACAAAATGTAGGTTTAGTTAGATGTTAGTGCAGATGAATGGCAAGCTGGAGACAACTGCATACTGGTACCTATGTCTGGAAGCGCTCTGTCAGAGATGTAACGAAGCATTTGTAGGCAATGTGAGGCAAGTGAGGCTGAGAATAGTGAATCACACATGTCATGCCATATGGGCCATATGAGCCTCTACAGTGCAGTGTAGGTTAAGGGGACTATTAGAGTAGAAGATAGGTGACAACAGGAGTGTGTATGTACAAAACACTGTAACCTCACCAGAGCAGTGTCACATGTGTGCTGTCAGTACTCAGTGGAAGAGGCGTGTCATGAGCTATTCTAGGGAACGTCAGGAGACTGACGGCGTACGCCATGGATAACACCGATGTGACCTGCAAACCTGCCCAAAGTGTGTCTGCGCCCTTGCGCGCCAGTAAGCCCGAGTAAGCATGTGTGCACGCATGTTAGCCCATGTGCGCGTGTGGAAGAATGAGTAAGCTAGTGTACGAATGGTGAAGCCAGTCTAATGTCGTGTATGCATTTGTAAGCAGGTATACATGTGTACTACACACATCACACACGTACTGCACACACAGACACACATGCTGCCAATGCTACACACATCAGTGAAATGGCACATGGATGGAGATTACATCATCAGAGGTAACAGTGCTGTAAACTATGCTACAGTGATGGTCATAGCTGCAATGCATCATGCCTGCTGAAGTACACCTGGAAGTAACACACTGTGTGTTAACAGCATGCTAACATCAATACAGTGGAATAAAGCCACTGTGTGCAGCAACACCAGGTTAGTCAGATCCTGCATCAGTGTTACACATCACAGGTGGTGGCACAGGTGACATCATATGCACAGGGTGTGGTGTTAACATGTCCAGAGCTGTCATAGAGCCATCCAATGTACACATAAGTGTGTGTGTGTGTGTGTGTGATGGACAATGGTTATTGCATGGCCCAATGGTGGTGCAATGGGTGTGTATGTGATAGCCGTAGCTGTTTGTGGTAAGTGTGTGTGTCTGCATATACACAGGTACAGCATGTGTCAGCCATATATAGGAGTTTGTGGGACAGTCACAGACCGTACCTGCCAGGCAGTAGAGATCCCCATTACTGGCCATGGACACCCCTCCATGCATCCAACACAACCCAGTCCTGCACCTGTCAATGTCTACACATACAGTCCTGGGATCTGTACCACAACTTGTGGATAAACGTGCATCTGTAATGTTAACCTGGGGTGCATAGAATTGACAGTTACTACAGATGGATATGAGCCATACTCACACTCCAGTGTAATAACCACTGCTGACTGTTGCCGAGATCTGCATACGACCAGTCAAAGGTGCTGCACTAACACTGTTTCCAATGCCCGTGTAATACCCAGCAACACAATAACCGGTCACTACACATGTATAACCCACGATCACTACAGCACACAGTATGTGCACTATCACAGAGCCATAGCAGATGTACATACATCCAAGGTGCTCACGTACAGACAATGCAGCACAGTCAAGAGTGATAATCCCAACATACATATCTATATACAATATATATATATATATATATATATATATATATATATATATATAGAGAGAGAGAGAGCTATATACATACATATATCTATATCTATATCTATATCTATATCTATATATATATATATATATATATATATATATATATATATATGGGTCTACTACTAATGCCCGAAACGACGATTACCCGACAGAAAACTCACCCACGCCAGATGACCGACAGGTAAGTGTACCGACAGGGTGATTTGCCGACAGCGGAAAGACCGACAAGGGAATGTGCGATCGCGACGCGGTAAGTGTGCGATGGTGACGGAGTTAGGAGCGGTCAGGTAAGTGCTTTCGAGATTGTGGGATGTCGGGTTAGGCTGTGGGAAAGGTGAGTGTGTGTTCGTGTCGGAGGTATGGTTCGGTAAGGTAAGTGTGTGCTAGTGAGGGACTGTAGTTTAGGGACGGGTTAAGTGAGTTAGGGTTAGGGTGCAGGTAGGTGATGTGTGCGTTAGTGTCGGAGCATGGGCTAGGGGTGGGTTAAGTGAGTTAGGGTTAGGGTGCAGGTAGGTGATGTGTGCGTTAGTGTCGGAGCTTGGGCTAGGGGTGGGTTAAATGAGTTAGGGTTAGGGTGCAGGTAGGTGATGTGTGCGTTAGTGTCGGAGCTTGGGCTAGGGTGGGTTAAGTGAGTTAGGGTTAGGGTGCAGGTAGGTGAAGTGCGATAGTGTCGGACCTTAGGGTTAGGGTTTGGGTCAGGGCTAGTGTGTATGCTATGTAGTGTCGCGTGTTGTTTACGTTCCGTGTGTCGGTGTAATGGTGTTCGGTGTTTTGCGTTGTCGGGTTTGTGTGTTGTCGGTCATCTGGCGTCGGTGAGTTTTCTGTCGGGGAATCGTCGTGTCAGTAATTAGTAGTAGACCCATATATATATATATATATATATATATATATATATATATATATATATATATATATATATACATATACACACACACACACACACACACACACACACACACACACACACGTGGCAGGGTTGGGAGCAGAACATAAACGTAAACACTGTACCACACGACAGCATTACGCAGTTACAAAATGCGCTACCATGATCAGTGGATCACATGATTCACACAGGCACACATCTAGCCTGTAGACAGCAGCATCAAAGGCAAAGACGCTGCACGGATGTTATGGAGAGTGAATACTGTCAAAGCAATGTGCTGTTGTCATGCAGCTGGAAACACACACACACACACACACACACACACACACACACACACACACACACACACACACACACACTTGGCAGGGCTGGGAGTCAAACATACACCTAACTACCCTAACAAACTACAGCATGACGCATGTACAGAATGTGCTACCAACATTACTAAGCACAGCAGTCCCAGAGGCAGACATCTAGGTGCGTGTCATCATCCACAAAGGCAAAGACGTCGGTAGGAAACTGCTGTGGTGTGCAGCATCTAAAAGCAAGACTGAGTCCCCTGGCAGATGGGAGCATGCGCGCAAACACACACACACACCAACACACACACACACTTGGCAGGGCTGGGAGTGAAACATACACCTAACTACCCTAACACACTACAGCATGATGCATTTTCAGAATGTGCTACCAACATTACTAAGCACAGCAGTCCCAGAGGCAGACATCTAGGTGCGTGTCATCATCCACAAAGACAAAGACTTCGGTAGCAAACTGCTGTGGTGTGCGGCATCTAAAAGCAAGACTGAGTCCCCAGGGGACAGGAGCATGCACGCAAACACACACACACACGCACACACACACACACACACACACACACACACACACACACACACACACACACACACACACACACACACACTTGGCAGGGCTGGGAGTCGAACATACACCTAACTACCCTAACACACTACAGCATGACACGTTTACAGAACGTGCTATCGACATTACTAAGCACAGCAGTCCCAGAGGCAGACATCTAGGTGCATGTCATCATCTGCAAAGACAAAGACATTGGTAGCAAACTGCTGTGGTGTGCAGCATCTAAAAGCAAGACTGAGTCCCCAGGCAGATGGGAGCATGCGTGCAAACACACACACACACACACACACACACGCACTTGGCAGGGCTGGGAGGTGAACATACACCTAACTGCCTTATCACACTACAGTTTACGCATTTACAGGACGTGCTACCGAGATTACTGAACACAGCACTCCCAGAGGCATACTTCTAGGTGGGTGACATCATCCGCAAAGGCAAAGACGCCGATAGGGAATTTGTGAGGTGTGAGGCATCTAAAAGCATTACTGTGTCCCCAGGCAGCTGGAAACACACACACACACACACACACACACACACACACACACACACACACACAGAGACACACACACACACACACACACACACACACACACACACACACACTTGGCAGGGCTGGGAGTTGAACATACACCTAACTACCTTATCACACTACAGCATTACGCATTTACAGAACGCGCTACCAAGATTACTGAACACAGCACTCCCAGAGGCATACTTCTAGGTGGGTGACATCATCCGCAAAGGCAAAGACGCCGATAGGGAATGTATGTGGTGTGAGGCATCTAAAAGCATTACTGTGTCCCCAGGCAGCTGGAAACACACACACACACACACACACACACACACACACACACACACACACACACACACACACACACACACTTGACAGGGCTGTGAGTCGAACATACACCTAACTACCTTATCACACTACAGCATTACGCATTTACAGAACGCGCTACCAAGATTAATGAACACAGCACTCCCAGAGGCATACTTCTAGGTTGGTGACATCATCCGCAAAGGCAAAGACTCCGATAGGGAATGTATGTGGTGTGAGGCATCTAAAAGCATTACTGTGTCCCCAGGCAGCTGGAAACACACACACACACACACACACACACACACACACACACACACACACACACACACACACACACACTTGACAGAGCTGGGAGTCGAACATACACCTAACTTCCTTATCACACTACAGCATTATGCATTTACAGAATGTGCTACTGAGATTACTGAGCACAGCACTCCCAGAGGCATACTTCTAGGTGGGTGACATCATCCACAAAGGCAAGGATGCCGATAGGGAATGTATAGAGAGTGAGCAGTCTGAAAGCATATTACTGTCCCAAGGTAGACGTAGACAAACACACGGCAGTGGTGTGATCGGGGCAACCAAATATCTACGGAGCACTACAACAACACTACATAGATACAGGATGCGCCACAGACAGTACGCCCTTCAAGACAGAAACCAGTGTGTGCAATGTAGGCATCCATCATGACATTGAAAATGGACATCTGTTGCCTGGATGACCACCATCGCTATACAGGATGTCAATGGCCATGCCCACACGCTTAGTATCACACGTCTGTTTGGAATGTACTGTGTGTCCATCTACACAATGGCATACTGGGCATGCTCACACACTTAGCAGTTGCAAAGGGCCGTCTTGCATGCATACGGATTCTAAACACGGAAGGGCGCAGTTTGGAATGTACTGTGTGTCCATCTACACAACAGCGTACTGGGCATGCTCACACACTTAGCAGTTGCAAAGGGCCGTCTTGCATGCACACGGATTCTAAACACGGAAGGGCACAGTATGGTATTACTGTCCCCACATACATGAAAGCCACTCACATGTATTGACCAGTACACACTCAGGAGCTATCACAGATGTCTCAGGTGCATATCACAGAGGTACACACCACAATCTACAATGTAGCCCTCCGACATCACCATGTCATTGGACCAGCAATACACAGCCATACATTAACACAACACCATGTGACTCATGACCAGTGGGCTGTACATAGGTCTACAGCAACTGTGCAGACTACACATGTACCGACAGGGTTCCATCATGTGTTATGCATTGCAATGATACCACTGTACATAACCAGGTCAGCTCTAGACATACCAGGGGCCCTGGGTCTTACACAGCTGTGACAGATGACTGTCGCTGTACACCAAGAAACACACATGTTTTGCTATGGGGTGTGCGTTATAGTGTTGTTGACCTCGTGAGTGTGAGCATGTTCCTGTAATGTGACAGGGTATTACTGCTACTTAGTGAGGCCTCATGCTATCAAGTGGCCTCTAACATTATCATTGGCCAGACCACTGTGTACAACCCCTGCACCATGTCAACATACCTGTGATGTGACCTGGTATGGATGTCACGTCTCTAGCCACTGTAGCCTATTAAACTGCCCACATGCTTCTGGATCAGTATATGTGTGGACATCTGTGTCATGTTAGACTTTCCAACAGTCAGGCTGAGGCTATGTATAGCATGCTGATATTGCCATATGTGCCTGTGAGTACTCCACAGTTACACATGGGAGACTGCAAACAGTGCTACCTGTAGGCACATGCAAGTAGACCATAAGGAGGGAACCAGGGCATCATTACCAACATTCTGTTATTGTTGTTACCGAGACACATACTGTGAACATATAACAATGCATGCTAAACCTGTACTACATGGTATGTCTGGTGCGTGTCAACAGTACACAACTAATGTAATATACACGTCTCTCACTATTCACACACACCTAATGTAATATACACTTCTCTCACTATTCTTATACAACTAATGTAATATACACTTCTCAGTATTCTATTCACCCTGTGCTTCAGATCATTTGAGCATGTCCCTGCACCAATGGTGTGGATGACAGGGATGCGGCACAGGCTACATCATATGCACAGGGTGATAATGTTTGCCAGGGGCATAGGCTGTACCAATGGATGACATCATGTGTGTGGGTAAGGGCCAGTGATATGATTGGACATGTCTGTTCAGTATGCATGTGGGTGTTGTGGTGCCCTACAGATGTCTTTGCTGTGTGCATGTATGTGTGCACACAGTTCTGCCTTTTGTGAGGCCTACACAGGGTATTATTGATAGCTCCAGATTGTACAGACCAGGGTGTACAGCTCACTGTGTCCGGCCACGGCCACGTGTCCCCACTGGGAACGTCCAGGGCCATGTCCACGTGGCCTTCTGTGTCCTGGTGTGGACAGCGCAGCACCAGCTGCACTGCTACTGCTACCAGCACTATGGGAGCGGGCATATGAGGTGGCATGCTCATGTTGACCTGCACTAGGTGGTGTAGCTGGCCTACGTCCACGTGGCCTACACCTCACTCCTACCAGATGTTCCAGCACAGACAGCTCATGCTCGCAGATTGCCATGCCACGGTCAAGGATTCCGACCATGTCACCCAATCGCCTGTCCAGAACATCAGCAATCTGCTGTTGAGCATTTGCCAGTGCCTGGATGTTGTAATTTAGGGTACGCATAGCAGCCCTCTGCAGCCTCTGCCCTTCTCTGTTCTGCCGTTCAGCAAGTGCCTGTGGCGCCATTACAGTCTGGAACATGCATCTGGTGATACCAACTGCTGCGCTCTGTCCTGCAGGTGCATGTCTGCCAGAGGTCCTCCTACGAGCAGCACCAGCCACATGCCTGTGTGGCACATCTGCAGTCATTACACTGACACCATGGTGTGTAGACACACCTTCTGTAGTCACCACACATTCCTGTTCCACACTAACAGATGCTGACTGTCCTTCCTCTATGGCCACTGGTGATGCGGTATGTGTTGGCAGCAGAATTGTGTGCGGGGAAGAGGGGGACATAGCTAGGATGGCAACCATTGGCACAGATTCAGCCCCTGACAACCCTGCCTGTACCTCATGCATATGTTCATCACTGCTAGTATCTGTGGGGACACTAACATCAGATGGACTGCAGGTGGGTAACGCACCTACATCACCTGTGAATGCAAAGAAAGACTCTAAATTACAATAGACACACACACACACACACACACACACACACACACACACACACACACACACACAGACACACACAGACACACACAGACACACACACACACACACACACACACACACACACACACACACACACACACACACACACACACACACACACACACACAAACACACACAGACACACCATGCATGTGATTTGACAGATGGCATGCAGCATGCCTGTGATACAGCAGAGGGCATGCAGCTCAGACATTAATAGTGTTAGTAAGCATACCTCCTCCCTGGGGTGCACACTACAGCAAGCAGGTGTCATATCAGTAGCCATGCAGTTCACACAATCATGGTAGTATGCATGCATCCCCATGATACACCATGTGGACCAGAACAGGATAACAGTACACATGGCTGACGTGACCTTGACATGTAATCTGCTGACGTGTGCATTAACATGCATACTTGTCTGACACAATGGTGTCCTGACACATGTACAGCATTGTAATGGGCATCACATTGCGGTGTTGTCTGTATGCCCTACAGATAGAATGCATGTTTAGCAAATGTACATGAGCATGGAAGGGTAGTGTGAGCCGTCTACATTGCTATACAGTGTGAAGTACAGACACTGTGCCATTGCATGGCATCATGAGGCATCTATATTGCTGTACAATGCATAATATGTACACATTGCATAGCCATAACTGCATGCATACCCATGACATAACTGTGGATTGTGACCCACGATGCTGAGGTGTATACACACCAAACCATGCTGTGTCAAGTGACAGGTCACTGGAGGACCTACAGATGACACCCCTGCACAACAACTACAGGGTCTTAGCTGCCTGGCAACCATGTCCACACATAGCGGACATGTCAATTCACCATTTCCCACATGACATTGATGTACCACACACTAGGTGCACAGCTAATGGTGATGTCCTACAGCAGCAAGGGAAATGTACAGTATCTGTGGCCTGATGAGTTGTCAATGTCTGTGGAAGCTGTACAGGTGACTACTGTCATGCTATGACACAGTCGTGATGTTCAACAGATCTTATATGGTAGACTTCAGTGACACCTCCACTAGCTGTGCACAGGCTTTTAGGATGTCCAGTGTACCACATCAATTGTATAATCAGTCAACTAAGGCTATAATTGGACCATGTGTGGACAACGTGCAACAGGGTGTTTACACATCACATCTACTGTGTGGCTATGTGTCTCTGGCCATCCCCCATGGTCATGTGTGCACATGTGTTGGCCAAATGTGTGTGATGGCCATCTATCTCACATGTCTGTGTTGTCCCATATGACATACACCCATAGATGTCAGATATGTCACCATCCACAGGGCTATGCAGACAATGGGTTGTATGTTTGGTATGTGGGGTATGGGTCATGGGATAGTGTGACAATATTGCAGCCAGAACACTACATGTCTGGGGCATGTCAGATGGCACATCACAATGTGTGCACTCAATGGAGGGGCATATAACACAATGGTGACACATGTGGGCTGCCCATATCACAGCTCACTGTGTGGTACTGTTTGCGTACCATACATGTTGTTCCAATGCATACTACATATGCCTCCATTGTAGAACACCTCCACCGTTGTATGCAGAGCTGACCACACATGTAGCAATGACAACTACTATGGTTTCAAGTTGGTGTATCATTCCGTTTGTATATATTGCACATGGGTGGCCTGTGTGAATGATGGGTGATGGAACCTGTATATCGTGATTGGAATGAACATCAAGTGTGCAAGTGTTAACTGGCCACATGGCAAATAGATCTATGCTTTAACATGCCTGATACTGATGACAGCCTCACCTGCAATGGACTCATGTCGGTGTGGCACGCCAGAGGTACCTGTATAGGGGTGACACAGCAGTATGAATATTATCCATGACTGTATGACAGCCACAGGGTACACTGTGCATGTTAACACATTCGCCTGTATAATAGCATATATTATGCAGCATGTGTGTCCACATACCTTGCATATGTTGTTACTTTATATAATGTACAGTGACACATGCAACTAAATGGGATATAATAGCCATATGTGCAGTACTGACTTACCAGGCAACTCGAGGCTCATTGGTTGGGAGACACCCACCTCCACAATGGCAGCTAGTGGGTGTTGATGCTGTTCTGAGGGTATCCCCAGACTGGCCAGTAGCTCCTTGGTGTGTGTGAGTGGGGGCTGGGTTGGTGGCCCACCACCTGTTCCACCTTGTTCCCTGGCGTTTGCAGTGGCACGCTGTTTTGCATGTCGTATCAAGTCCATGCAGTGTCTGCGCACCTGCTGGTAGGTGCGGTTATGGCCACCCACATCGTTCACCCTCCTGCGTAGATCCTGCCACAGGTCGTCCCGCTGCTGGGCATGCTGTGGCACATGGCTGAACAACATCTCATAGTTCTCATGGAGGTACGGGATGAGGACATCATCCTCCTGGTGGCTGTACGCTGGAAGGCGTGTACGAGGCATTATCTGTAAGACATAATGATGGTGACAGGTCACAGTTTCAGAGATGTACAGAGATACTGCTGCACATAAATTTCTATGACATCTAGTACATCTGCACGGTTATCTTTGCAAATCATCATGACACTGACATGACTGACGTGTTTGTGTCACACACATGTAACACCCGTTATGCATTGGATATCATCACCATATATGTGTGTCACCTCATTACAGTGTTCATACTCCATGTGAATGCTGTCTTGATGTGGGCATGTCTATTTGCCTGTACTGGTGTTCTTACCTATCTGCACATGCCTGGATGTGTCCACGGTAATGCTGTTGACCTTGATGCTGTGTATATGTCACATATCAACACAGACACAGCCTTAATGGACTTGAGCAGTGACAATGCATACATACGCATGGACACCTGTACATGCATGTGTTGTGCCATATACATCTACACAGCACTGTACAGCTTTTCAACATCCTGCCACGGATCGCCTGTGTTGCACATGTGATAGACATGGGACAATGGCTAGTCGGACGTCATTCACAGGGATGGTTATCAACCATAGCATGTACGGGCAAGGTTTCCTAGCTGTAACAGACAGCCATTATGCCACTGCAAGGTGCATCAGTGCCACATTACTGATCCGGACAGTTGATACTACATCTACCATGCGGCCATCACCCCATGTATGACTGGGATGACATGTGCAGCTTTGATGGACAGGGTTGCATGGTTTGGCAGGAGTATGTCACATGCATGGCACAGGGATCTGTCAAGCATGTGGTGATCCTAGTATTAGGATGGTGGCTGTCCATGACGTATGTCTTACAGATCAGGATATGGACATGTAGCATGTCCATCATCATGGTGTAGCAAATGTCTTTATGCAAGGTAGACAGCATGCTGCATAGTAGAGGTGAGGACTGTGAAGGCTGGTATCGCCCATCCACGCATGGCCATTACCCCTTAAAGGTGATATGTGATCCAATATTGGTCACCCCAGTGCTGTATATGCCTGTCCAATGATCTCCGTGCTCATGGATGGCACCCTGTCATGACATGCATACCTCATATGACTACCCAAGGGGCCTGGAGACGTCACCAAGGCAGGGAGGTGTACTGCACAGCACCATCCCTTACACAGTGTCCATAATGTTGACCACAGCCTAGGTGGTAGTTAATGGGTACAGGGATGTTCACCTAGCTGTGGCAATGCTGATATCATCCATCAGAATGTGCACATATGTCACACACCTCACCCACACAGCCCATTCTGTATGTTGTTCACAACACTGACACAGCTATTCCTCATAGGTCATGGCCATTCACATCCTTACATACACAGATGCCTAACATTTGTCTGTGTGGTATGGGCTACAATGAGGGTGGAGTACAACACATTAACCCTGTTCTACTGTAGCTGGCACTGGCGTGATATGCACATGTCACTCTGGCACCTTTTGTAGTTGTGAGTCTGTCAACAGGCCACTGGTAGAACACTCCTGTGACATACAAAGGTATTTGTAATCAAACATCCGTACTGTCTTGTACATCTGTACTGCTAACATCTACAGTGATAATGGTTCATGGACATGCACACCATACTCAGCAGGGTTATAGTGCAGTACCACCCATTATGACTGTTGTCACCACTTGTGGGTTGATATTATCCAACACCCTAGCTGTATTGTATGTTCATGCTAGGCACTTGTTCAAAACTTGTGAGCATGTCATGAGATACTGATTAATATAGCACCCATTCCCCACCATTTCCCACAGGTACACTGGCTGTCCTAAAATTTCCAGCTTGCTTATGGTACAACAGCTGTTGTACACACGTAACGCACATATCCTGTGAGACATGTTTGTATATACAGGCATGTCCAACTGTCACGTACCAGTGCTATTGCCTGTCTATATGATGGATATGTTGTACATGTGGCAATAGAGCAATTGTCTCATGTACACATTCAATGCTCACCTCCCAACATACGACACTACAGCCTGTGGGGGATGCACTTATGCAGCCTTGCTGGGGGTAATGCTGTCACCAACCCTGACTGCACCTGACAGTTATGTGGGGATGTGTAACATTCGCAACACACCCCACTCATCACATAGTCTCACATGATTTCCACCACAGGCCACACATACGAGGACAACTTGTGCAGTACCTCTCCATACTCTGTGTAGGCACCAGAGGCAGCCCCTATCATGGAACACAACATCACCAACTTATAGCCCATAGATTCATGTGTGCCCATCACATACAGCCAATAGGGTGTTATAACATACACAACACACCAGTCATAGGTGACTCTGTAGGCGGTCACACTGCAGTTCCACACAGCAGGCTACACAAGGTGATAGTCGCTTACATCTTGCTGTTGGGTAACTGGTTCTGCAACATAACCTATGCACCCATGCCACACCTCACCAGGTACGATGTGACTGTCATTCTCTATGTTAGTGTGACTGCCCTGAGATGCCACTTCACAGACTACGTGTGCAGGGACATGCAATAGCTCACCAGTCTTGTAGCCCTGAAGGTGTGGGCCTAGCCCTGGGGAGCATTATGCATTCATCTGGACCCGATACCACTATACAATGACTGACTGTGTCACTTCAACAGTTGCCTATGCTTCTGCTGTCATTCCACAGGCATCTGGTATCTGTCCGCTTTGACTGACCTGGTCAAACACAATGCTTTGGCACAGATGACCTGCACCTGTCAGCCCTGGGAGTACAGATCACATGTAAGGCTCTTGCTGCTTCTATACTGCCTGTCTTGCACAGTTTCCAATAACAGTCACCGGAAGAACGGGAACTGGCAAGCAAGACATGGGGTCATGTGACACAATGCTTGCATCTTCCTCTGTGACACACACAGGCAAGGCACACCTTATAATGCACCACTCCAATATCTCTGCAGTGACTGGGACCTGCCTCTAGGCTCTGCAGAGCACACCTGCAATGACAGGTTATAGACAGACCATACCTTTCAGGCACATACCTGGACCAGCACACTCACAGCTGAGGTGTTCCCATATCCCACTAAGTTGTACACACATCCTGGCTAGTTACTTAGCACAATGCATCAGAGGTGCTCCACGTGCAACTAACCATGTCCAGAACCACTATACACATTGTAACAAGCTACAGATTCAACAACATACCCCACGGTTACCCGACCTCGTTTGTTGGTGTACTGGACAGTAGGGCTCAGACAGCTACTACTGATGTGTGACTGACACTACCCCACACTTAACTGGGATAGCCACTCATGTACCGACACATCCATGAGTCATAACTTCCACTCGGCTGGATCAACCCATACACACCACCTCCAAGACCAACATTAACCTTGACATGAACACTACCAACATGTGACTGGTGTTCCACACCTGGGGTTATCCCCTCATTGGTGGATTCCGAACATATGCTAATCAACCTTGTTAGCCACATCCCGGCACCACACCTTCACGGCATACACAGTACATGAGTACTACAACACCTACTACAGACGTCTTATGACAGCGGTTGTTAACGTCATGACACCCGTGCAGATGGACAATGCTCATACAAATGCTGAAACATACCCCAGTGCACTTCATTCGCACGTACACAACTGCATGGATCATGCTATTCCACACAGAGCCATGATGGTACACACCAGATAACAGACGCCACTCTGGTGGTCAAGTTCCATGGGCATAATGTACAACAACAGGTGGAGGCTGTTGCACAGTGGTGTACAATCCCATGGGTGGGGTAGCTCACTGGTCAGCCTCGGTAGGGCCACGGGATCCCTCATCATATTCTCCAAGACTAGCTACGTAAACATTACTGTGACACATTCCCGGGTGTACCACAAGGCATTATGGTGGTATGTCAGTAGTCGATGTCAACACTCACATCTGCTCTCACATACAACAGTCACTCAGGAACATTACAGACCCAGGTGATGTTGGCAATATGCTGGCGGATGGATTCAATGCTAACATTACACCCTCTCACTCACTACAGGGCCACAATCCATGCATGAACATTGAGGTGTCCCTGCAGTCACGCCTACACAGTACTAACCTGCACTCTATATGTCCTGGGACACTTGCCCCATGTCACCTTCCAAAGTCCCAGGCTGTGATGTCCACAAACCTCTGAACGACATGTCTCCCAACTAGGCCACCATATTCAGTAATAGCCTTGTATCAGACATTGTGGCCCCTGAATGGCACACAGCAACATTTATCACACTCCACACAGGTGGCACCACAATGCACGAGTGGGACTATAGTCCTACACACCTGACTGGACTGTTCTGCATGGCTATGGGGCACATCATCAAGGACGTAATTCACAGAGACATTGTTGGTCTCCGGTCTTTTGATGCCATCTGGGTTGGACTTGTTAGGGGCAGAGCATGGCCCCTACACCTGGTGGACTACTTTCATACAGTTACCAGGGTAGTTGATGATGGTACGGGAGTCCACACATCCTACATTGTCCTCTCATTGCTTTTCAGCACCGTTCTCCATTCTGGTATTGACAACATACACATCCACCTGCACATCGTACCCTATGTCTCAGGATGTTATGTAACATGGCCCATGGACAGGACACACACAATGAGGGTAGCATACCATAGTACCTACTGCATTTCAGTTACATTTGGCATACCACAGTCCTCAGTCATTGGGCCCCTCATGTTCAGTATATGCTTCCCTGAGGTACAGGCTAGCACAGAGGGACTTTCCCTGCCTAGCTTTACAAACCCCTGCATACAAAGTGCCATGATTGATCCACCAGCTGATACTGACTCCATCCATACGGGTGTCACTGTGACCTGATATGAATATCATGGCCTCAAGCTGCATGACACAAGGTGCATGAGAACATCACCTTTGCATTACACCATTCACCCACTGACTATCACATAGGTGGTAGTCCCCTACATACATGTCACATTGTACATGTTTGTAGTACACACGTATGTCGCACCCACTCCTGTGGTTACCGTATTGCCACTATGGCGTGGATATCCTTCTACATGGCCACACTTATCTGTACTGGGTGTGTAGCTGGTACATAGGCACCCATTGTACCTCTGAACTCAAGACTTCTACACACATTCAAGGGTACACCACCCCATTTAGGGTGTACCTTACACAACAGCTACAGCTTTACATACCACACCATTAACACGCCATGACGTTTATTGAGCTCCGACAGTTAAAGTATGCGGCTGAACTATGGACACCACATCTGTACACATTTGCATACTACATACTCAGGGGTGACCTCTGCTGAACAGACAGGGCCCATGTCCACAACAATATTAATGGATATACTTCACATACACGGCATAAGCAAAAGCCACTGTGAGCAACATGCTCATGGATATGTGCACACACACAACAATGAGTGGGATGTGCTTGAGGGTTACATTCCCAAACCGGACACTCACCATGCTTTGGAACATGAGTCCTATGTACATCACGCAGGAACACTCAGTAGCACTGTTCATGTGATACCTCCCTTGGTGGTTGGGAGACACATGAATGCCAGGGATCACTGCAGTGGCTGTACTGTGCAGAGGTGCAGGTAACACATGCCTCTGCTGTTCACAGGACACTACCCTAGAGAGGTGCCACTGGTGTGAACACTGTAGTTGTGCTTACACATAGACTTGCCAGACTGCATAGTACCCCGCTATGAACCTGTGAAGCCATTACATGTCCTTTGTGCATGGTTACTTGGTAGCCCTTCCATTTAGATTAGCTATCATGCTATTGCAATGTCCTGTGCCTACAAGCCATATGTATCCTGTTATTGTACATGCCAATAGACGATACATTTGGTATGCATGATATGCCTGTTATGCTGTGTAGAATATCTGACATATCTACCTACAATACTATACATTACACATATTTCACATAGTATCCCATAATGCAAAGCATACTTGCACAGCGGGACCACCTTAGACATGTCATTGTCATTATATGCCCATACACATGCCTACTGTGACAGTATATCAACATATACTATCCCCTGCTATGGCACGTACTTGTTGGAGATACCCTACCACTGACGGCGGGTTGTATGGAATTGTTCTGTTTAAAGCCCTCATGTAGCATCCCTTGTGGTGTCTGTGATGTGTACCTTGTGGCCCACTGCTGGACGCACAGCTTCTACATGCGTTAGTATGCTCAGCAAGACATCACTACATAAATACCTTTTCCCACTTTATGCATTGCTGTCACTTTTAATTAATGTAAACCAGGCTATACATACAGTAAATAATTAATAAAAAACATGCTATACATAAACTTACATACCGAGTGTTCTACATACCTTGTTATCGTTACAGACTTTTGTCTCTATCTCTCTCACACTGCTTAAACAGGTATTTTGTATGAGCATATGGTTTGAATGTCTGGCAAGTCATCCTTATATACGTCGATACCTGTAACATGTGGTTTCCTCCCGCCAATTGGTGTTCTTGAGTGACTAATTACTTGCATATCAGCTGTGCAGCTACTCCATTTGCCAATTACACAGCAACAGTGGGGTATAATTGAATTCTCCACTTGGGCGTTGCCCATTTGCCCTACCTTCGGGGAGACGGCCTGTATTGTGTTTTGTTATGTGTAATTGCAACTGCTATGCATAGAGACAATTATAATTTGGATTCATGTCCCCCATGGATTGTGTGTGACAGCTAGAGTATGTGGTTCAACATGTGGGTGTACCTGTCATCCCAATGTCTGATAATGGACTATTGCAAACAAAACCTGTAACATCGCCGTTTGTTCCATTATATAACGGCTGCAATTTTGCATGGCGCCTTTAATTGTGTCTCTCACAAGGTATGTTGACGGTTCTGCAGATGTAATTGACTGACTGGATGTTTGTGCTGTTATTACAGTCTGTATTGCTATAGTTTCAAGTGTGGGGGATGTCGGTGGGTGTACGTAGCATATACAGGTTTGTGGGTCTTGCATTTCTACATATTCCATATATATGTGTGTGGGCTCCGTCCCTAATTAAAGAGCTATCAGTTAGTAGACATATGTTACGGGATTGTACATTGGGCCATTGTTAATTGGTTTCTATATAGTATGCAGGTGAGGTTGATACTTCCATACCTCCGGAATTGCAGCGATATGTAAAGGGATATGTCTAAATGACAGCTTTCCCGTGTATTTCTGTCCCAGATATTTGCAGTCATTGCGGTTGTGTTGGTAACAGAACCTCTTTGCCATGGGTTGCCACCTTTTCATATGGCCATTGTTGGACACTTGCGGGATGCACAGAGGTGTTTACAGGCCAACACATAGCCACGGTCAGTACACAGGTTAGCACATACTTTTATCCTCAATACATACCTATTGTGGGACTTTGGCTACTTATCATATTGCATGTAACATTTACGTTTCTTACATACAGGCATAACTATTTAATGCAACTATTACATTATATATGGGACATATAAATGTCCTACAATCCCGGACATTTGCCCTTTGTAATGTTTTATGTCAGGACACACCTGCCCAGGGAGGGGCTGTCCCTCCTAATGTGGGACAGGTGGTAACCGTATGCCTACAGCTAGCTATACCCACACCTACTGTAATGATCTACCTCCGAGTTGGCACTAACAGACACATGATGCAGACACACACAAACACATTACAGTCACACGGAGATGCACATTGCACCCTCAACACACACATACACAGACTACGGCACTCACAAACACAGTTGAACACAGTACCTATGTGGACCGCAACACTGGCAGCGGTAACTAAATGTCCCTTCATATCATCATACTATTACTCGCGGTTGTACTGTTCCGGTACTGTGTTCTTTTGGTCTTTCAGCCTCGTGGTTATGTATGTCAGTATGTTACACATTCCATAGTTGGCAGTATCCTATTTATTTGTACCTCCAAGGTGTTATGAATGTCATTGACCTATCTATATATATTTGCAGATATCGCTGAATCTGTATATATCAACATATATCACTCTATCGCCCTTTCTATCTGTATTATATATATGTATATATATGGGTACATATATATATATATATATATATATATATATATATATATATATATATATATATATATATCTGAGGGGGAAAGTGACAGGCAAGCTACACCTTTCATTGTGTACTTGTTGGTGTATAATGTTTCCTGGACTCCGCACGTTTGTGTCTGTACCTGTCACATTACACACCTGCCGTAGGTTAGGGTTACCAGCTGTCCCACTCTGCGAGGGACAGTCCCTCTTTGGGCAGTTGTGTCCTGCAAAATATTTGTAAACATGGCAAATGTCCTGAGATTTTAGAACATACTTATTTCCTATAGTTTATGTAATAGTTGCATAAAACAGTTATTCTGTATCTGAACCACCTATATGTTCTAGAAACAGAATAAGTAAGTAAACATTACAAGAATGAGCTTTTATCTAGGCAAAACCGTGACGTTCTGAATTTCATACTGGCCGGGTGTCTGTGTTGGCCTGCAGACATCTGACGTATGCCCACACTGGTCATTTGAAGAGGTGGCAACCCTACCATAGGTACATCTTGGCTAGCGATAGTGTTAGGTGATTCTATACATGATTGCGTGTTCTCCTGGCAGTGGTCGTTTTACCCTTCAGAGCAGGTGCTATTAGTACAGGGGTGAATAATGCTGGTTTCACCTGTTCTGGACACCACTGACCGTGATCTGCACGATATTCGGAGAAGCTTATCCCTTTTTCGCGCATATCCATATAGTCGTATTTAAACGTCGCTTACCAGCAGTGGGCAATGCATATTCCCGCTAATGTGTCCTACACATATGATCTGATTACCTGCATCCGACATGCATTACTCGTGCCTTCAGGATTACGTTACATCCCTTGCAGGATGTGGGACCGGGAACATGCATGACAGTCACTGCATTTAACACATGGCCATCTGGGATTTGTACACGTGTTATGTAATTTTGTACGTGGAGTATACTACGGCTGTTACTCCATACTGCACTCACATGGGTAACTCAGTTAGTTTACATATTGATGAGTCCAGTTAATGGTATGTCCATGTGATGTTTACTGGATGTGCTCCAGCATTGGGTATGTATATCACAGTGAGCCACACACGATACTGTGCTACACCTTCAAAGTACCGTAGGTGGAGCATGCTGGGGTGACGAATACCTGTCATGGGTACACCCCATCCCTTGACACAACATCCATGATTATATTATGTGGAGCCCCTCATTAACGCAGCAGGGACTCCGTGCTGAGTGTGTGCAGAACAGTGCTTACACACATGTGCTCCCACAATTGCCTCTGCTCCACTAAGCGACAGTTGGTTACTCGATGTTGTGGCGACAGCGGACACTGTTTGCCCTGTTTGGTGTATGGCCTCTGACAATCGGCCGTGTACCTACCGATGTACCTCTGAACCTACACACACAGCACCACCATATGCTGATAGGCGCATATACTGTTCAGGTGTTGACATTCCATGTTCCAATAGCTGTTGTGTGTACAATGTTTGAGAGCTGCCTATGTAGGATTCACACAGTGGGCCACCTATACATTACAATTTACAGGTGGTCATGTTTGTGTGCCATCCATTTTACTGTGTGTGCAGGTGGAGTGGTGTGTCAGTCTGTAGGGGCCTACACTGTCAGAGTATGTGCTATACATTCCCTCTTTGCCAAGGCATAGGCATATTGGGCACGCCTCCGTCTGCCTACTGGGGCTGGCACAGTGTGTTCATGGTCTGAATCCCTCTGTGCCTGTGATGGCCTTGGCAATTGCGGTGGGCTATGAGGGCCTTCACCATTTTGTCCCTGCTGCAGCTGTTTCCGCAGGATCATATTATGTAGCATGGCACATACTATGACGATGTGGGCACACGTGCCTGGAGAGTACTGCAAGGCTCTACCAGATGTGTCTAAGCACCGGAACCGTGATTTCAGCATCCCGAACACACGCTCTATGATGATTCTGGTTTGTGCGTGTGCCTCATTATGGCGTTCTTGCATGGGTGTGTGTGCATTTCTGATGGGAGTCATCATCCACGGCTCCAGTGCATAGCCAGCATCCCCCACAAGGTGGCCATGTGGGATGTCCCCCCTGACAAATACCTGATACAGCTGTGAGGCATGCCAGATAAGGGAGTCATGGTAGCTTCCAGGGCTGCCAGCACACACATCCATGACAATGCCCTGGGCATTGCACATGACCTGGCAGTTGATGAAGTGGAATCCATTGCAGTTTATGTTGCGCCTACCATGCTCACCGGGTTGTGACTTGATTTGTATGTGCGTGCAGTCTATTGCACCCAGTACCTACGGGTAGTGTGCCACATGGTGGAAGTGACGCATATTGCTGGCTAACTCCTCCTGAGTTCGGGGGAAGTATATATGCTCATTGGCATGTGGTAACATGGCATCCAGAAACTGGTGTAGTACCCTGGATGCTGGTGCCTGTGAGATCCCCATTATATCTCCAGTTGGCCTTTGAAAGTTACCTGTGGCTAGTATTCACAAGCTTACACATACCTTCGTGTCCACTGGGATGGGTTCCCCTCTGTTGTTTCTGGTTCTCAGGCGTGGCCGGCACAGCTCCACTATTTGCTGTAAGATGTCCCTGTCCACCCTGTAATGCTCTACTATCTCCAGATCATGTAGCCCCTGGTAGGTTACCCTTGATCTGAACACTCTTCTCCTCCTCCGGGGCCTGTGGTGGTTGTCGGCATCATCCTCCACAACACCATCAGTCTCTAACACATGCTGATGAATCACAGCTATGGCAGCTCCCAACATGTACATTTTAAAAGTTCCCTGTGTGTTTACACCTATGGTGCAGTGTTTGGGAATACACAGATGTGTGTAGGGTGCTTTCACACTTTATACTATTGTGCTGTGAACACCGATGATGTCATAGGGTGTGTATGTATGATCGTAGCTACAGGGTATCTTATGTGTTTTACTACTGGAACTACTATTGTGGTGCCTTTGGTGTTGAATTACATATGGCTGCCGTGGATTACCTCTTGACCTTCCCTTTACATTTCTGCACATTCCACCTACCATTTTCTGGCATGCATCCAGCAGACTGCTTTCATTTGTACTTTCCTAGACCTGGTGTGTCTTGCGTATTGTATGCTATTGCCAGTCTACTGTCGGTTTGCTTTGCTCTGCTATGACAGATCTCCTGTCTTTGCAATCCAATGCCTCCCCTCCTTTCTTTGCATTCCAATGCCTCCCCTATCCTGTTTTGCAGGTTTCTGCGAGCAGACTTGTCAGCTGCCGTCGATTGGCCGCCGTGAGTTGATTGGTGTTAATTGCTCATTAGTACTCCAATTACCCTACTTCGGCATTTCCTTCTTTTTTTTCCCCTGACCTTCCTGTTTGTGCTATTGTTCGCGGCGCGTGCATCCGCTTACTAGGTTTCGGGCACGTTTTCATCCCCGTACACATGCGCTTTTGGGCACCATGTGTGCTCTCAACTAAACAATTCTATACCTTCCTCCCCACCCCTGTCCTGCAGCTTTGCTTAGCAACAGCCAGGCCAGATTTGCATTGCTCCAATGTGCTTACTGCTACGGTGGCACACCTCTCTGCTGATGTCATGTATCTCCTCTGAGCCACTCCTCGGTGTTATAGTGCTGCGCCGTATGGTACAACCTTCATCCGGCGGGACATTTGTGATTCAGTATTATCTGCCTCATTTGCATGGCATTGACTACTAATTCATAGTTATCACGCCGAACACTGTCGCAGGCCCTTAGGAACCCTTGCACCTTGGTTGTGGTGTTCCATGCCTACCATTGTGTATTATGGTGTAAACCTGATTTGTATTACATTGCGATTTTATGACATTTTTATATAATTTCTTTATGTTCCAGTTTGCACACACATGCCCTGCGGTTGTACTGTGCGTTACTGTGGACATGACATTAAATGCTGTTTTTTAGGTGTTGTGCATCTTTTCTTATGCCATTGGCATATGTTAACTTTGTAATACATGAGTCTGGTCTGCTTCCATAGCTCCGATGTTCTATTTGGGAAAATGTAAACCGTGTTTTTTGGTTTACATTTCCGTGGGCTTAGGCTACACCTGCACCACTTCATGAATCATTATCTGCCTTCATTTGCATGGTGCGACACTGCGCATGGGGTGATTAGCATACCTATGCCGAGGGCTGCGCAGTTCTGGCATACGCCGGTAGTGCACATGGTATTGGATCATACCTGACTCGCTCGACGGCCATATTTGGCGTTATTCCGCCTACGCTACGCCTGCGCCTGGTGCAAGCTTCATGAATCCTGGGGACAGTGTCTGAAGTATATAAGGAAGGTAGTTGTAGAAAAGTTTATATAGTTACCACATATATTATTTTTAATGAACAGTTGGTAAATATAGTTAGATTTTATTGTTTTTTTTTTTTTTTTTTTGTTAAAGTTGAAGGAGTTTTGAAATGTGCTGTATAATGGCCATTTTACCCTTTTATTTCTTATAAATGGGGGAAAACATAAAAGATATGCTGGTACATAGCAGATTTTCTTTTACAGTATTTTCTACCTGTAGAGAACTGAATTATGTAGGGACTTTTTCATGTGGTAACAGTTCAGGTTGTAAATTTATTGTGAGGTCATTTGAGAAAAATAATCGGTTAGTGATTGAATCACACAAAAAGAACAGTTGTAATACTGAAGGGGTTATATATGTGCTAAAATGCCCCTGTAACTTATTTTATATAGGTGAAAGCAAGAGATCATTCAAGGTAAGGCTCCAACTACATGGTAGAGACATCAAAAAAGAAGACTGGAGAGTCCAATTGCAGAACATTTTAAATTACGCCATAATAGTGATTTGGGGGGGCTACAGGGGACTGTTCTGGAACAAGTGTTTAGTGATGGCTAGGGCAATGGAGACAAAAAGTAAGATTTTTTTTGCATAAAAATTAATTTTTATTTTGAAATATGGAACTTTGTCTACTCATGGCCTGAATATTGAATGCAATTGGAGATTTTTAATTTGATTATTTAACTGAATAATTGTTTCAGGTGTTTGTTTTTTTGTATAATAGTATTTAAGGGACTGCTTTTTTACATTGTTTTACTCATTGAAGGCTGTATAGTTTGTATTGGAATAAAGTTTGTATCGATTTGCTGTATCTACTGGGTTGTTTGTGGTTTGCTGTTCAGTACTTCTTTTATTTTGTGGTTGTTTTACAGTGATAATCTTGTTCATCCATTCATGATGAGGCATTTTGGCTACCTAAAGAGTGCCACAGTTACTCCCATCATTTACCTGCACTTCATTTAATTTTTTTCACTTTGATATTCAGAGCAGGCAGAAATCACTTTGTGTCAATATCACTCTCTGGCTTTGTTTTAATTAATTTTATTTGCATTTATTTATTTATTTATTTTACATTTGTTGATCGGGATAGTCCGACTGGATATATGTCCATTTTCAGTGGAGGTCTGGGGAGGAAAGCTCCAAGGTTAACAGTAAAAAACACAAAGACAATTTAGAAAAAGTAGCTACATACATTAATTTGTGCATCAATAACAATGGTAGTTACAGTAGTAACATACATACATTAGATACATACATACAGTAGTTAGATAGATTGCTTGCAGAGGTTAAATTACATACATATTCAGACTTGATCAGTTACAAATACTGGGTAGAAATATTTTGTATCTTGACATTCTGGCTAAAGCAGATAATTTAGGTTCCCTTCCTGTTGTAGGATCGTACTCACTAAGATTGGGGAGAAGGACTAGACCTATTTGGTATGAAACTAGTATACTTTAAGATGGGACATGAAGTAGTGATGTAGAGAAAAATCCTAGTCGGGTCTAGAGCATGGGCATAACCAGTGTGATTTCAGGTGACTTTTTAGTTTGTTTTTAAATATGGCTAAGGATGGCTCTAATGTCAGGTCTGTTGGTAGACAGTTCCATATTTTACCAACAGAGATGGCAAATAGTGAGTCACCAGCAGAGCGCTTTGCTTTGACCGTTTGAACCAGTAGTCTGGTGGAGGATCGGAGTGGGCGATTGTTGTTGTAGGGGGTTATTATATTTTTTAATGCTGGACTTATTTCTGGGCAATAAAGATCTTTATGTGTTACTATGAGTTGATTGAACTGTAGTAAGTTGGGAAGTTGCATTCATCCTAAGAGGTTTAGATTGATGCAGTGATGGGTCTGGTAGGCAGCAAATCTAGCAATCTGGTTATAGCAGGTTGCTAGTTTATTAAGATCTGATTTGTTCAGGTTGGAGAAGAGAGGTGAGGCATAGAAAAGGGTGGATAGTAGTTGGGATCGGGCAATTGTGGCTCTAGCTGGTGGAGTGAGGAATGATTTGATCCTATATAGTGACCTGAGTTTTTTATGGGCTGTTTTTATGGTTTGATTTATGTGTTTGTCAAACCTGAGGTTGTTGTCCACTATAATACCTAATAGTTTGGTTTGGGCTTCTGGGGAGATGATTGTGCCATTGTTTGCTGTTATGTACAATGATGTTGGGGACCTGCTTGTGGGGGAGAATATAAGCAGTTTGGTTTTGTTGGGGTTTAGAATCAGGCATTGGTTTGAGAGCCAGTTTTCAACTGTGTTGAAGGTGTTCTGGGTTAAGGTAAGTAGCTTAGCAGGCGAGGTTGCAGAACAAATTAGAGTGGAGTCATCTGCATATTGTATACAGGTAGCATCTGGGATGGGTGTATGGAGGTCATTGGTAAAGAGAGAGAAAAGAAGAGGTCCTAATATGGAGCCCTGGGGGACTCCTAGTTTGATGGGCAGGCTGGATTATAGCTTGGTTTGCCAAAGCACTGCCTGCTGCCTAACATTTAGATAGGATTCAAACCATTGGAGTGCATGATTGTTTAAAGCAAAGGACTTTAAGGTTCTCAAAAGTATTTTATGGTCTATCATGTCAAAGGCCTTGGATAGATCGAGAAATAGTGTGGAGGATAGTTTATTGTTGTTTCAGTTTTGGTTGATGACATTTGAGAATGAAAGGAGGGCTGAGGTGGTACTATGATTTGGCCTGAAACCATGTTGTGTATTGGACAGAAGTTTGTTGTGGGTGAGATATTGCATAAGTTGCATGTGTTTACACTTTTCCATGATTTTAGCTAGTGGAGACAATATAGCAATAGGCCTACAGTTTGACAGTTTAGTAGAACTGCCTCCCTTGTGAAGAGGTATAACATGGGAGATTTTCCAGATGGTGGGTACAGTGGCTTCAGACAGAGTCCAGTTAATCAGTATAGAGACTGAGTATGCTATAGCATCTGCAGCCTTTTGTAAGTAGTCTGCAGGGATCCATGGAGCAATATTAACTTTGGTTCTGATGGTACGAGTGGGAGCATGGGAGGTGAGGACAGTAAGGAATTTGGCATTAAAGTATGAGACTGCATCATCTAGGGGGAGATTTTTTAGGGCTGACCAGTTACAAGCTTTAAGTTCGTTATTAAATTCATTAAGGTTGAAGTTTCTATGGCCTCTAATAGTCCTGTAAATGGGGTTTTGGGAGTAGTTTACCTTAAACTTGATTATATAGGTGAGGCAATGGTCACTGTGGTCATCAGGTAAAGTACCAGATGTATAGTACTGTGGGGGGTTGTTAATGAGTATCCAGTCAAGGGTACTATCTTTTTGGTTGTGTTTACCTATCCTAGTGGGAGGGGATATGGTCTGGGTAAACCCATGTAGGTTTACATGGGTTGTGGGGGTTTCAGTGGAACAGATGTTCCAATCAATGTTGAAATCCCCTAGTATGATGGTTTCTTGTGGATGGGTAAGGGATAGCCAGTTTAAGAGGTGTTCAAGGGTTTCTGTGTTCTTACCTGGGGGAATCTAGCCACAGACTATGTTTATGTTTTTGTTGCTGTTAATTTTTAGTTTGGCGATGAGAATTTCAGCATTGTTGATTTGGGGGGGGGGGGTTGTTGCATATCCAAAGTGACAGATAAGTCAGATTTGTAAGGTATGGCTACCCCACCACCCTTTCTTGAGGAATGGTATAGTCTATGCATATTGTACCCTGGTGGCAATACCTCATTGTTCTTAGTGGAAGGTTTAAGCCACGTTTCTTTGAGGCATAGTATATCTGGTGTAGTAAGATCTAAGAGGACGTGGACATGATGAATTTCATTGTTTATGCTCCTGATGTTTAGATGGCAGGCCAGCAAGGAGTTTGGTGGCCTGTTTGATGGAGCAATGTTGGTAGGGGTATTGGTGGGGAGGCTTGGGTTCAGAAGTTTGGATGGGCCAGGGTTTGGGTGGGTGCCACCATCCATTGTTAAGTTGTTTCTTAACCTGAGTAGTAGTTTCCATATTTTATGAAGAAGTTTTTGATAGTGTGTGGGTTTGGGTGAAATGTAGCAGGGTCTAGTAAGCATGTATTTCTGTGAAGTTGAGGAGTTGGATATATAGGGTAGTGAGAGGTGAGCATTTTTATTTCTGCTTGTTAGAGTGGAAGTTTGAAATTTTGGGTATTGGTAGCCTAGTTTACTCTTGGTTTCATAGGCTGAGAGGAGGTAGGGGATGAGCAGCACTGTTAGCAGGGTTGGTAATAGCAAGGTGGGAAGTGACATAGCTACCTAACTTGATACCGAGCCTAGGAAATGACAACAGGGGGAGGGGCAAGTGATTGCTGATTGAGTAGTGCTGCTTTGATTACTGATTGTCACTGATTGTTTTTTATGGGGATGAGGTGTGGATTAGACTAGTTAAAAATTTAGGACCAGTGGGGACAGGTGGGATATGGGGGCAGGGTAGGGTGCGGAGCGAGCCCGAGCGAAGCTAGGATGAGCGGAGTGGGGCTAAACCAATCACAAGACACCAGACACCAGTGCTCAGAGCTACAGGTAAATGGCTTCATTTTAAAGTTGAGTTAAAGTTAGGGGATACTTTTTAAAGGTAAAATGTTCTACAAGAGATATTTATTTGGGAAAAAAGGCTAGTTTTGGGTACAGGAAGTGGGTAAGTTGAGGATGGTAGTCTCTAGGTTTTAATAATACTAGCGACTGTGGGCACAACAATTTTAGGTCAATTTCTTCATTTCTAACTGTTAATTAGGGGCTCAGGGGCAAACTGCAGTGCAGGACCCAGTATCAGTAAAGTAGTAGCTTTGTGGTCAATAGTTTTATAGTAATATTAACTTTTTGTAGTTTTGTTTCGTTTAAGGGTAAGGTGGTACAGCGTTCTGCGTTATTCACAGGCTGAGTGGCTTGTAGTTTGTTCTGCAGCTTGGGAAATCTATCTGGGATCTGAGTCCTAATGGAGAGATTGGGTAGAGTTAATAGCAGGCAGACAAAGTATACATATATCAGTTGAAAGACATTGCTTCTACTAGTATCTAAAATATATGTAGCACCATGTAGTGATACAGAAGGTTGTAGTATGGCTAGTTCAATAGATGAAATAGGGCAGTTTTATAACTTAATTTTAGTAATAAACGGCTAGCAACTTAGCTAAAATGTAGCAACACACTCTTAGAAGTCAAATTCAGCAGAAACATGGCTAGCAACTGGCAGAAAACTGCCGTAAGTCCCTTTAGAGTTTCAGTGCAATGAACAAACAGCTAGTGACTAACTACAAATGATGTAATACTCTCTTAGAGGTCTGATACTTTAAAATTAGGTTAGCGACTGACAAATAATGCAGTAGTTCCCTTTTAGGGTTTCAGTACAATGGAAAAAATCCAAATCCACCAAAACCACTAGAGCAAGCGACTTAAACCTTAGCACGGATATAAATAGGACGTGCTGGAGGGATAGATTTATCACTCAGATACTCCCTATGCTGTGGAATAAAATCCCGGTCCATGTGAGGCAGAGCACCTCGCTGGGTCTGCTCAAGAGAAATCTTGACCTGTGGATGGGAGATCGTAGGTTTATCCCGGGAATCATCTCTGTGTCACTGCTGGACAGAGGCACAACAAACTAATGGGCACAGTATTTTTTCATATAAGGGGTGGCGTAAGCCACAAAAATTTGGGCTAGGCTTATAAATGCCTTAGGGCAGATAGCCTAGTATAAACCTATGAACCTATGAACCTATAGAGCTAGCGACTGACTAAAAGGCAGTAATTACACTGTTAGATATACAATACTTTGATAAACAGCTAGTGACTGGCTCTACATGTAATATTACAGTTTTTTGGGATCCTAATACAATATTAAACTGCTAGAGATAAGTTCAGCAGATGCAGTAGTCTTTAAAGGATTCCAGCTACTATGAAATGCTACCGACTAACTAGAGAGTTGCTTTAAAAACATTTGTAAAACATTATAGAACTGAACACATATATTGTAACAACAACAGTAGCAGAAGCATTTATATTCATTTACAGTGCCAGAATGCGGCTCCACTACATTGCATTTCAGTGTTCTTCCAAACCACAGTAGATAGTATTTTACTGGCTGGGTCCTGGTAAACTGGAGGTTTGAAAAAATGGCGGCAGAATGAGGTGGTTTAGTAACCTCGGTTCATCAGAGTGGAGTGGGGGCAGGGTTAAATCAATCACAAGACACCAGACACCAGTGCTCAGAGCTACAAGTAAATGGCTTAATTTTAAAGGTGAGTTAAAGTTAGGGGATACTATTTAAATGTAAAATTTTCTACAAGAGATATTTCTTTTGGAAAAAAGGCTAGTTTTGGGTACAGGGAGTGGGTAAGTTGGGGATGGTAGTCTCTAGGTTTTAATAATACTAGCAACTGTGGGCAGAGCAATTTTAGGTCAATTTCTTAATTTCTAACTGTTAGTTAGGGGCTCAGGGGCTAACCGCCAGTGCAGGACCCAGTATCAGTAAAGTAGTAGCTTTGTGGTAAATAGTTTTAAGGTAATATTAACCTTTTGTAGTTTTGTTTGGTTTAAGGGTAAGGTGGTACAGCGTTCTGCGTTATTCACAGGCTGGGAGGCTTGTAGCTTGTTCTGCAGGTTGTTTTGCAGCTTGGGAAGTCTATCTGGGATCTGTCCTTTTGTAGTTTTGTTTGGTTTAAGGGTAAGGTGGTACAGCGTTCCGCGTTATTCACAGGCTGGGAGGCTTGTAGCTTGTTCAGCAGCTTGGGAAGTCTATCTGGGATCTGTCCTTTTGTAGTTTTGTTTGGTTTAAGGGTAAGGTGGTACAGTGTTCCGCGTTATTCACAGGCTGGGAGGCTTGTAGCTTGTTTTGCAGCTTGGGAAGTCTATCTGGGATCTGTCCTTTTGTAGTTTTGTTTGGTTTAAGGGTAAGGTGGTACAGCGTTCCGCGTTATTCGCAGGCTGGGAGGCTTGTAGCTTATTCTGCAGCTTGGGAAGTCTATCTGGGATCTGAGTCCACAGTAGATGGTATTTTACTAGCTGGGTCCTGGTAAACTAGATGTTTCAAATTAAGCAGTTTAATTCCCCTGGTTTGCACTAGTTCTAAGTCAGCTGCTAGCTGTGGGATGATGTGGGACTCTGGTATGGATAAGAGTCCAGCACAGCCAGGGTGATCCACAGGAAGGGCCGAGCTTGCTTCCAAAGTTGCTGCTGCCATATCTCTGGCCCCCCATAAGGAGCGGCTTGATGAAGGGTGATGCCTAGTCCAGCTCAGCATGTTCCCAAACCTACTTCACATCCAAGCCCTACTTATATGGCCCTTAGAGCCATTCCTTATCCCTAAGTTATGGATCTGACTTGCCGACTTAACTTACCTTCTTTGCTCTACCATGCCAGAGGCTTTTCACCTTGGTGGCCTGCTTTAGATATGGGTATGGAAACTTATAACCTCTTCCCCAGAAATTCAAGGCTCAGTGTGACCAAAATGCTTTCCAGGAGACAGGCCCCTCTATTAGGGTGCCTTGCCTTTTACAAAAAAAAAGAAAACTCTTCCATGGGCCCCTGACAGCTTTTCTGGGATTGTTTGCATCACTGCACTGGACTCCACAAGGCAAATATCTCTGCCGGTCTGGATTTAGAGATCGGAACTCATCTCCCTTTCTTTTGGCTGAGGGTGGTAGAGGCTGTAGCCCATTCCTTCAGAACAGCACTTGCCTATCTTTAAGGACCAACTGACCCATTTTCAATTGCTGTTCACATGGAACCCTTCTCCACTTTAGCTTTCAGAGCTCTCATATGAATATTGTCTACTACCACCAAGATCTGCACCTGCAGAGGCTCCAATGGGCCCTTGTCTTGGGCTTCATGCCACAGCAGCTGCCCTGCTACATGGAGTGGCATAGTCCCTTTGGTAATCAGCATCAGCAATGGCCAGGCATGGGCCAGATGCTCCAGCATTGTCCATTTCATGGCTAGTTAATTTGACAGGTGGGTTGTTACACACCTCTTAGTGGATTCTGACTTCCTTGGCCACCGTCCTGCTAAATATACAAACCAATATCTTTTCTGAGGTATGATCAGCATTGGCATTACACACCTTAACCAGGCATTCAGTTCATCCAACATTACCAATTCTGATTACCAGAAGTGACAAACTAGGCACTGTCATACCATGCCCAACTTCAGGAGAGTGAGTCAGGCGTCTTACCTATTTAACTCTGAGAATAGGTTGAGATCATTTTGCACCAAGACCTTTAATCATTCACTTTATTAAATAAAACTGCATCTGCCAAGCACCAGCTATCCTGAGGGAAAGTTTGTAGGTAACAATCTACTAGATGGCTTGATTAGTCTTTCACCCTTATACCCACATTGTATGACTGATTTGCACATCAGAGCCACTATGGCTTTCCACTACACTTTCCTACTGTTTTGCCCTGCTCAGGTATAGTTCACCATCTTTTGGGTCCCATCAGGTACATTCATGCTCCACCTCTCTGATAGGACAGGTAAGATGGACTGGAGGATTCCACTCAGATGGTATGCATGCCAGCCCTCACCTTCATTGCACCATGGGTTCTTCTGCCCACCCTCAGACATACACATGACTCCTTCATCTGTATTTCAAAATAGGACATGTAGGCCACCAGCAGTGCTGTCAAATTAAAAAAAAACAAAAAAAAAAACATGCAGGCTGTGAGCTCACCCTTGAGAAGTAAAGGCTGGAAACCTAACCAGTCCTCAGTCAGGGACAATGGGTCTGCAGAATTGCTCCCTTGGCTCCCAACCTGGGACTGCATCCCAAAGTTCTTGTTTCACCCAGACTTTAGATGATTGACTGTACACCATTTGTTACCAGCCTGAGCCCACATGTCAGTCTGTATGGTTAGGACATTGCAGATCGATGGTATTCATGACTGTAGACTCTTCTCCTGGAATTGGACCTAGTCCTGCATTGGTTTGCTTGCCCAGTTAAGAAGGGTTTATCTGAATATCTCTTGCTTAGACTTTTGTTACCAGGGCTGTCATCTTAGGATTTAGACATTATGAAGATGTATGATGTCTGGTGGAACTTGAGTCACACATGCAAAAGCACAGTATTAGGAAGGTTAGTATGAATCCTGCACTGGGTTGGCACAGGCTTTTCCTTACTTTTACCTGCCCATAGCTAGTACTCAGTAAAGCGCTGATTTCCAGTCATACTCCAGCGTCTGGCACTACACATGCTCATCTCCAGACATGTTCACATCTTTGGGGAGCTGGGATCAATTTACTTCCTCAACTTTTAGGAATTCAGAGGCTGTCAATGCCACTGTTTTAAAGAAGTCCGAGGATAATGAGTCTTGCACACTGTACTGCTGCTTGTGGATGATGACTGCACAGGCTTAAGAGGAACAGACTAGACTGGCTGTAGCCACTATTTCCTCCCACAGAACTTCCTTCTAGATTTCCTGGAATAGAAGCATGAGGAACTTTTCGATATCCCCACTGATGCCTGTCAGTAGGGTTTTTATCATAGCAACCTAGAAGCACTGCCACTCTAAGTCAGCCTGGGAAATGCAAAAGCTCTTTACAAGCTGTTGCCTGTGTGACAGGCTGACTCACTAAGCAATTAAAGGCTGAATCCTTCGTGATTTCTTCACTCCAGCATAGATACTTAACCCAGCAGCATTTTTCTATCCTGCTGCATGAGAAAGAGCCTAATCTGGATAGGTGTGGTAAGAGATTTCAATTCATTCCAGTGTTGGGGCTTGCAGAACTGAAAGATTTCTGTCATGTTTCCCATTTCCAGGTATAAATTGAGAGGATCCTGCTGCATAAGAAAGACTTTTCTGAGTCTGGGCTCAAGGAGGACCCCTGTAAGACTTGTCTATGGCTCCACATTGGTTTAACACATGTTCAGCTGCATTTTTTCTGCACTGATACTTTATCTAGGGCAACAGGCTAAATAATGTGACAGCATATGATAGTGTGGCTAATACTATCCTCCCTGAAAGAGAAACTTGTGAATAAGATTGGGGATCTTCATTTCTTATTCCAAGTACCTATCTGCCAGCCAGCTCAAGACCTCATTGATCACCTCTCAAGGGGGAAGCAGGCCCTCCATTTCAGGAAGAGCCTTTAGCTCTACCCCTTCCTCTATTAAACCTGTCCCTTCTAGAAGAGGCTTCCTCACAGAACACCTCTCAAGCATTATTTGAGTTAATAGGATACCCCCTCTGACAACCTCATTTGTGTCATGACTCTGGCCAGAGGCTTCCTACTGGGACATTTCTATAAGATTGTCCTGGTCTGGAGAGTCATAACAATGGATTTTAGAAATGGTCACTTTTAGTTATTTTCTGGAGTTCATTAGTCCTTTCCCACAATGAGCTTGCATGACAAATCAAGCCATTTCAGTGGAGCTTTTGGGACAAGCCCACAAGATTTCCCACAGATGCGCTATGGAGGCTTTATTTTCCTTGTCTAGATGTGGACTGAGATGTGCATCCCATTTTAGACCTAAGAGATTTAAACCAGCATGTCATGCATATTAATTTCTTTCTGGACACTCTGCAGGTCAGCCTTTATTCTCAGTAGACGTGAATGGAGTTATTGGACATGACGTGTACTTTCTGATGTATCTCTGAAAGAGTCCACACAGGAAATTCCTCCAAGCAGGCATTATTTCAGTGGAAAAAATATCATTTGGAGCTTTTCTCAGCACCAAACCACTTCAACAAGGTGTTGGTCATTGTGGCTGAAGAACTGAACAAAAAAAGCAACTCTCAAGTACGGCTAGTGCATCGGCCCAAAAAATGATACATCAAACAAAACAAAGAGCCAGCACAAATCCTGTATTTTAGAATGGTGTATTAAAAATACACATACAAATACACATTACAAAAAATCAGACCGGTTTCGGCTTTTCAGCCTTCCTCAGTGAACAAATAATAGTAATGCATGCCGTTTCCCTCCAGCAGTATAGTATATATATATAAAACATCATCAATTAACCAATATTCACTTAATGCATCAATTTGAAAGATTGTTTATAAATATTCATTAAGACCAGGAGGAAAAAGCCCCCCCCCCAGCTTAACAATCCACTTTTTTTCTTTTAAATTCAATATTTCATGTAAACCTGCTTTATCTGTTGATTTGTTCAAAATACAATCAATAATAGTAAATCTAAAGATCCCAGTCTTGTGTTGACAAATATGCTTATATAGTGCACTAGATTGTTTATGGTTCCTAATATCAGTCATATGCTCACTAATTCTTATCCTGAGGGGCCTAGATGTCTGCCCCACATAAAAAGCTTGGCATGAACAACAGGCCAAATAGATTACCCAATTGGTACTACAATTACCAAAAAAAGACAGATCATATACTGTCGGGTGTTCTTTCTGGTAAAACTAGTAGTTTTAGATACCCTTGAGCAATGTGAGCAATGGCCACATGGACTGCATCCAACCAACTTTTCACCAGTGGCAGTTCTTTGATGGAAGACTTTGTCCTGACCTTGCCATCTTTTGTAATGACTGAATAATGATCCCAAGGATTGACCCTTATGGAAGGAAAATGAACAATTTTCTCCTAGAAAATCCACAAGAGAACCCTCACCCTGCAAAATATTCCAATGTCTGGAAATAATGTTCATAAAAGATTTTGTATTTTTGTCATAGGCAGTTACCAACCTAATTTGATCCCTGTTGTCAGTATAATGTTGTTTATATTGTAATAAATCAGATCTCTCCTGAAGATGAGCAAATTGGCTAGCCCTACAGATGTCACCAACCCTGTAACCCCTATCCTTAAATCTGGCGGAAAGATCATAAGTGGAGGCTCTGGAGCAAATTCTCTTCACCCTGAGAAATTGAGACTTAGGGTTGTTCCTGATGACATGTTGGGGGTGAAAGCTGAAAGCACATAGTAAGGTGTTGCGCTGAGGGAATTTGTGGAATACCTCAGTCTCCAGTGTATCTGAAGGAGTATGTTTCACTAAGACATTCAAAAATGTTATCTCATATTTATGCCATGTAACTTTAAATTCGATGCCCCCTTGTTTTGGTTCAAATATTCCACAAATTCCACCAAATATCCTACATCAGCTCTCCACACTAGCCAACAGTCATCAAGATAACACCTCCAAATGTCAATTTCATCAAGGTAAATGTTATGACACCTGTTATAAATGAGTTCCTCCTCTAACTAAGCCATAAACAAGTCAGCATAAATGGGGGCAAAAGATACCCCCCATAGCTGTGCCCCAAACCTGCAACACACATTGCTGCTGAACATAGAACACGTTTTTGTCAAGAAAGTGTTCAGCTAAACAGACCAGGAAAGTATTAACACCTGGTCTGTATAGTTCCACTCTGTTCAACCAATATTCAAGCACAATCAAACCTGCCCAATGGGGAATGTTGGTATATAGGGAGGTGACAACAAGGGTACAAAGTAACCAGTCTGACTCAAATTGTAGATCTGATATAATACCCAAAAACTTGTATTCTGAATATGGGACCGTATATGTGACAACAACGGCTTCAAATGTTCAGTAAGAAATTCAGAGAGGGGTTCAGTAAGTGAACCCCTCCCAGAAACTATAGGTCTACCTGGAGGGTTGTTAGGGTCCTTGTGGATTTTTGGCAATAGATATAAATATTGCTCCTTGGGATGGTCCACTTTGAGATGGTAACCAATATCCTTAGAAATGATCCATTCCTCAATTGCCTTATCCAGAAAATTGTCGATTTCCTCAAATTTGTTTGTGGGGTCTAGGTGCATAAGCATATAATACCTATGGTCAAGCAATTGTTTAAGTGCTTCCTGATGATAATTGGTCCAGTCGTGGACCACAACTGCTCCTCCTTTGTCTGCCGGTAAAATTACAATATTTTTGTTAGATTTGAGTTCATCAATACATTGCCTTTCTTCATTGTGGCTGAAGCCCTGGAAAAAAGGTTGCCAGGTGTTACCTTAATTGGATAACTAGTTTCTGATTGCCCATTGATGGGTATTCCTGGAGGTGAACCCCACTTGAATTCTATCTTGGGTGCAGTGCCAGGGAATGACCATAAAAATTGGTAATAGTCCTCCCTAATATCCATATAAATGATGACCTTCTACTATTAGTCATTCCTGTCACTGGAGATGACACATGTTCCTATCATTTTGTTTGAGAAAGTAGGAAATGGTTCAGCTTTAAACTCTTATACACCTTCTGACCTCGATGGCACCATTGGATGTCTCATGGTTCGCACTGGACTGGAGATCTCAGTTGCTACAAAGTCATTACCTGCTCATTGACCTGCTGTTGGTGCTGAACCCTGGTCTCTGGGCCCTGGTCTGGTGGACATTCCCCAATAACTAATCTTCTAGTAGTTTTCTTTTTCTGTATCAGATCCTTCCACAGATCCTGATGTTGGATACTTTTGCCAGTGGGCTGTGGGAGCCCATTTAGTCTCCTACATAGTGTAAGGAATATGTTTCTCCTTGAAGTTTAGAATCTATATCAAGCAGATGGAGCCCATAACAGTACTTTTGGTTCTGTAGGAACAGCCAGTTCTAGGGCCTCTTTTTCTGTAATCAGTCAGCTTGTCTGTTGTATGGCATCAAACAAGTAGGGGGGGGGGTCACAAGTTTATAGCCCATGTGCAAGGATGCAGTGCTCATCTATCAGTGGGCCATGAACTGGGACATTTGTCCCTTAGCAGAACACATCCCTGGGAGGTAAACGAATTGTCAGATGTTTGGGAACACATCTCTAGTCTTCTCCTGAAACATCACAGTTATGTGGCACTCGAGAAACTGATGTCTTTGCAACTTAGGTGATTGTGGTGCCCCCCTCTTATGCTGAGCGCAAAAGGGAGATAGTAATGTTCTCTCTTCTGTGGCATAATATGTTCCTGTATACTTTCCCACTGATTCCACAACTCATAACAAGAAAGGGAAGAATGAACATAACTGTGTCTTGTTGCATTATGGGGGCCATAAAGGATATGGAATCTCCCTTGTTGTACAAGAAAATACTTAATCCTCATCTAAGTTGAGTTCAAGACTGGGTGTACCCAGCTGTATGTCAGAGCTTAGCACATGATGTAGACCCCCTTATTACACTGGATTTGATGGCGAGGATATCAGAAGTGATGGAGGCTGCCCAAAAATACCCCACTTGGCAGGCTTATGCTACCATCTCGATACCTTTCTGACCTTGGGTGGAATGTTACACCATACTATCCAGGTTAGTCAGCTTAGAGTTGATCTTGACACACCCAAGACATACTATATGATTTGCACCTCCATTATTCCATGGTCATGATGAATTGGCCAGCTATCACTGCTCATCATGACCTTGAGTAATGCAGGATTGTGAATACAGGACAGACGGGTCAGGCAATTCCAGCTTCCTTTGTAGAATCTCACCCTTCCATCGCACTTGAACTTCATGCATGATAGGCTTTCACATCTGACATATGAGCTTACTACTTAACTGTGTTGAAGTTCATTCCTTTGAAAATGCTTTTCCTTGTAGACAGCTTATCCAGTCATAGGGTCTTGGTGTTTCTGCCTCTTATGTGCAGTGAACCTTATGTGATGTTTCAGAAGATTAGGCTTTCCTTCAGGAAAAATGCACATTTCCCCCGAAGGTGGTTTGCTTTTGTTTGTTTGTTTCTTTAATCATTTGTTTGTTTACTAGGGTAGGTCACTGACCTTATTGGACCATTTTCAAGCACAGTCTGGTGGAACAGAAATTTTACAAAAGTCAACAAAAAATAATACAATCACAAAGGCAGAGGATACAACACGGAAGCAATGAACACTAGTGAGAAAAATACAAAGGCAATCTGTTATTCAGTAAACAGAAGATGCTAACATCATAGGGAAAAATATTTATAATGCATACAAGATCCTGAATTCTTTAGAAGAGAAGAGCAGCTGGTGATATACTTTGTGGAACTACAGCCTAAGTGCAAGAAAGTGGTGATGTCATCAGAACTGAAGCATTTACGCTCGGTTTGCCTGCTGAGAAAAGTTTTCAATGGTGGCTTGAAGTTAAAGTAGTTACTAAGATCTTTCAAGTAGTTAGGCAGAGATTGCCAAAGTCTGGGAACTAAGAGGTAGAAGCTGTGGCTTCTTCAGGTTGAAAGTGTAGGCAGGTGCGGCCATGACCAGTTCTACAAAAGGTGTACATGTGTCAAGGTGCAGAAGTCTGTGAAGAAGTATGTCTAATAGTAGATGAGCTCTTTGTTTGACTGTAGGGCAGTTGGCTTTTCAAATGGTATTACAGTGGTACTCAGACCTGGCAAAGTTTGTTATGAACTGACATCATTTGTTGGAAAGTGATTGAGGGGAAGTTATGCATTTGCAATAAGCTGCAACTATTAGAAGAAGTCGATTTCCAACTGTGAGAAGATGGTTACTTTCCTATCTCTGTTCATATAGGATGGGAAAGGTAGGGGAGATTTTTCTAACCTAGAAAAGGTTTCTTCATTTTTTTGGATCAAACTATTAAGCTCACAGTGTACTACAAACCAATCAGATAAGATTGAAGAGTTGTAACACTGTCCACGTCACACTTCACCCCTAGTAGAAGAGCCTCATATGTAAACCCTTATAGTGGTAACAGCATCTTGGGTAGATTAGGTTAATAGTCAGTGATGTCTGGAGGTTGCTAAGCCAGTGCACTATTTTTTTGGTAAACCAAATTTCAGTCCCCTAATTTACCAGTACAGAGTATGGAATCCATATGTATTCTGATCAGTTATTTATTCATTTGATTTTTGATGTCCAAGGAAGGATACTCTCAGGGTTACATAACATACTAAAAGAAATAGATAAAATAGTTTAATAATCATTTAGTCAATAAGAGCAAACATTGAATGCTAACATGCAACAGTAATTGTGCAGCAAGTGAAACATTAGATAAAGCACTTAGTACATTTTATAAAACAAATGTGATTAAACAGTCAGTAGCCACTCATACAGATGCTAAGGTCTTGTAAGAAAGCAGCATCCAGTGGAACTGGTCCAAGAGACTGGTACAGTATAAGGGGATGTGGATGTATAGGTTTCTTGGGCCAAACCAAGTATTTGTTCATGTGGTGTCACCAAATTGGTGATGTTACAGAGTTTGGTTGTAGTAGTAGGTTTCTGTGGCTTATAACTCTAACAAGGTATAGCACTTCATAGCTTATGTACATTAAGGGTATTGTGATAGCTGGGTGAATGGACATTTATTCTGAATTCAAAGAAGTATAGTAAAACAGTTGAATGGTATGTTGGTTGAAAGTACATTTAATTAAATGTGGCATAGTTACACATAGTTCTGTAACAGCCAAATACGTAGACGTATATGAAAAAGTTTCATTTGGGTTGATTTTTCACATGATAATCACTGTCCTGTATATGTAATACCTACTGGTACAGTTTCTGTTTGTGTGCTGTCAGTGATTCACTGGGTGGGCCTTTCTCTTTTCTCCGTGGTTAGATATTGGTGCACAACATAATGTCAGGAAGATGTGATGGTCTCATTCTCAACAGAATATCCAGGGGGGGAAGAAGGAGGCAGATGCAGTAGATTGTAAGGACTAACTACTATGGACATTCAAATGTTCTTTTTTTCCTCAGAGAGGGTTGTAGATCCATGGAATGGACTAGTAGAATGAGTGGTGGAGAGATATTGGCATTCAGGAAGTTATGGGACAAAGGGAGAATGGGGGCCCTTTCCGATGTATAACAGATGAAGGGTTGGCAAGATGTTAAATGCAAACAGCATTCCAGACAGACTTAATGTCTCAAATGTGATGAAGTAAATGCAGTGCATCTCACCTTCCTCCTTCCTTGTCTCTCAAGAGACAGACAGATAATGTACATGTGTGTATGCGAACAAAAACTGAAAAGCTGTAGAATTTCACAGCATGACAAAGAACATGAAAGAGAAATTGATAAAATTTGCATTATGTGATGATTTCTGACAGCTTTGGTGTGGGTGGATGAATAACTTATTCAAATATTAGCCTACAGGAAATACCTCCATAGTTTGACTAAATTGTTTTATGAATTCCTTGCAAAATATTCTCAGATATAGACTGGAAATGTTGCTCAAGTGGTTTAGGAACAACCAAAAAAAGTTCAGAGAATTGAGTTGTGGGAGATTTTTTTTTCTGATCCTTGTATCAGTTTTCTTGCAAAGGACTTTTGAATGTCACTTAAAAGTAAAAGCTATCTGATTCTATTAGCTTGTATTGTTTACAGCTCCAACAGGTAGTAGCTTTGTCATACTTATGATACTTCGATTTGATTTATTTTTCATCTGTGTTTAATATCAATTGCTTTGACTTAGAATGAAGGAAACGGCATTTTTATACTTATATAGGATGCAGATGAAATTGTACTGTTTTAAGGCCCAGTTTCACTGCACTGACTTCATATTCAGACATGTTTGTATACTGTACCTTGTGGTTTACTTATTTAAGTCCTAACATTAAGTACAGGTACATGGTAGGATTTATTTATTGAAGACTGTCCAGGAGATTTTGAATGTATTTGTGATGACCATGCCCTGGCCCAGCAATCAAGGAGCCTCAGTCTTCACCACTAACACCAGGGAGGTCATCTCCTAGAGGAGGAAAGGATAACTAATACACACAGCAAAGTACAATTTCCCTTAAGTGCACACAGAGATCACAATCAGTCTGGGGCTGGCTGCTCCCTTGCTCACCAGGTCCACAATAAGACTCCCCACTGGCACAGCTACAGGGTCCAGGTCTCAACCTAACTGGGCAAGCTAGAACCTCCAGTACCCTCTCTGTCCAACCAGCGCTTCATGTCCCTGCCCAAGTAGCTGACACAACACACATACGCTTTGAGATAAGTATTTATACAACTTCACAGACACTTCTGGGAAAGGCTGACACAGATTCTCCAGCTGTGCCCCTTTACCCAGACTATACGGTAGTAATTACTGCCACCACCCAGTTAATAATATCAGCTACTAAAAGGCCCTTAAAAGGGTGTCCAATTATTACTGTGCAATATTAATATCCAATGGTAATGTGACTATACAGTCTAAGGCTTATTGGAAGGGATTAGACAGTAAACTCTAAATATATAATGTACTCTAAAGCATACTTCATCTCTACACAAAGCAGTCACAGGTAGAAGGTTTTAAAAATATTTAATAATAAATAATTAAAACACAAGACAAAACTACTACACCACAGAGATATCTAAGAGTTCACAGATCACACAGAAACTTAAAATAATACAGTAGGACAGGTCTGGTTTCAAAGAAAAATACCTAATTAATCTTTACTAGCTTTAACTATTCCTACAAGATATCACAGTGCTAAAAACTTACATGTGAGCATAAGCAGAGTGCTGATAAGTTAGATGTCCAAGATCAAAATGCTTCGGGTCTCTTGTGAGAAATAGTATTTAAACATTACTAACAAACATGTCTCTAAGGCCCTCCCAAAATTACATCATTTTTGACACTTAGGTTTTCCCAGTATTCATATTGCATCATCCTAACACCTGGTCTGAGTTCTCAGGCCACAAACTGCCTTATTTAGCAATCTAACACCTCCTCAGAAACTTACAACGATACAAGACATTTCACATGTATATGCTAACAGAAACTAAAGCAATAAAAGCACCTTTCACATCTAAATTCTGGTCATAAACGTTAGCCTTAAAACAATGGGCATGAAATCTTCATCCAGCTGCCCTCAGGCCAAATTCTAACATGAAATGATGCAACATGCTTCACTAGGCCAGTAGAGTGCAATGCTGTCACATATTTTGCAGTTCCACATTTCACAGTGTTTTCTTACATTTAAAAACACAAGCCTGTATTTTACATTTATTTATACAGTTGAAAGTATTATATATTAAATTCTCTTTGATTAGGTTGGCAGCCTTTGCCCATATCTCCCCAGTTGTCACATCTCCCCCCCCCCCTTGGGGAACTCAAGCAAGTTTTTCAAGTGCCCCTTGAGAAACGTCGCTTGAGAGTGTCATGTCTATCTGAGTGCACCTCACCCCATTCCCTGCCTTGAGAGCCCATCTGCATTGGTATTGCTACTCCCACTGCAGTGCTGCACTGATATATGATATGCTTGCAACCCCAGACTCCATCTTACCAACTTGGCATTTTTCTGACTGGCTCTGTTTAACCATGTTAGAGGGTTGTGATCTGTCATCACAGTGAGATTTCTTCCACTGTATAGTATTCCTCTCTAGGTTGGAGGCTACGACTGAGATAAGCCACTCGGTGCTCTTCTCCCTCTGAAGAAATCTGGCTAAGTACAGCTCCCACCCCATTGTTTGAAGCATCCACCTGCACAACAAAGTATTTGCTATTGTCTGGACTGGCTAACACAGGGGGTCCTCCAAACCTTCCTTAAGCTTCTGAAATGCCTGTCCACATGCTGGGGTCCACACTATCTTATCTGGCCTGTTCTTCCTTGTCAGGTCTGTGAGGGGAGCAGCTATGGTACTATAATTGGGAACAAACTTTCTGTAGTACCCTGCTGTCCCTAAGAATGCCCTCACCTGCTTTTTTGTAACAGGAGCAGACCATGCCTGAATAGCTTCCACTTTGGCAGGTTCTGGCCTTATCTTACCACTCCCCACTCTATGTCCTAGGTAGGAGACCTCTGCCATTCCCACCTGACATTTGCTCGGCTTAATGGTCAACCCTGCCCTCTATAGTCTGCCCAGCACTTCCATAACATGCTGAAGGTGCTCTTGCCAGGAATGGCTGTAGATAGCAATATCATCCAAGAAAGCAAGGGCAAACCCTCCAGCTCCTGCTAAGATATGATCTAACAGTCTCTGGAAAGTTGCTGGGGCATTCTTCATCCCAAAGGGCATCTTTTTGAACTCATACAAGCCGAAAGGAGTCACAAAGGCTGACTTCTCTCTGGCACTGGGAGTCAAGGGCACCTGCCAGTAACCCTTGGTAAGATCAATGGTTGTAAGATACATAGCTCCACCCAGCTGCTCTATGGCCTCAGCTGTCTTAGGCATGGGGTACGCATCTGACTCTGTGTGACTATTTGATTTCCTGTAATCCACACAGAACCTGGTGCTGCCGTCCTTCTTTGTCACCAACACCACTGGCGAGGCCCAGAGACAGTTGGACTCTTGAATCACCCCTATTTCCAACATCTCCTGTGCCTCCTCCTTCAGAGTCTGTTTGACTCTCTCAGGCACCCTATAAGGGGCCTGCCTGATAGGCCTTTGGGGTCCTGTATCCACCTGGTGCTGGTAGGTGCTCCCTGGTTTTCCGGTGAACATGCGCCCAAACCCCTGCAGCACTGCTCGGATTTCTTGAACCTGGGTAGGAGATAGCTTCTGGGACATTGCTACCCCTTCCACCAAGGTGTCAGCCTGAGCCTCACTGAGGAGATCAGTCCTAGGATCTCCCTCAGACTCCTCCTGCAATCCACTGCAAATGCTCAGCACAAGGACCTCCCTATCATGGTAAGGTTTCATCATGTTAACATGGTACAATTTGTGCCCCTGCAATCTGCCTAGCACTTCCACCATGTAGTTAACAGCACTTACCTTTCTTACCCCCTTGTAGAGTCCCTCCCAAGCTGCTTGCAGCTTGCAGCTTGTTGTGTCTGACAGGAATGAGAACCATCACCTGCTGCCCTACAGCATACTCTCTAGCTTGAGCATTCCTGTCATACCACACCTTTTTCTGCTGAAAATCTCTAGCAAAGCATTTGCCACCTTCTCGGCCTCAATGGAGGACAAAACCACTGCCTCAGGGTATTGTGTAGCATAATCTACAATCACTAGGATATACTTTTTTCCTGTGGAACTTGGGGTACTCAGAGGACCCACAATATCCATAGCTACCCTCTGAAATGGCTCCTCAATTACAGGCAAATGCATCAAAGGAGCTCTCACCTTGTCTCCTGCCTTGCCTACCTTTTGGCACTGCTCACAGGTCCTGCAGTACCCTGTTACATCTCTGGAAATTCCAGGCCAATAAAGGTTTTGCATAATACACCTCTTTCTACATTTATGCCCATATGACCTGCAAAGGGAACATTATGGGCTATGGCTAGAAGCACCAGATGGTAAGCTCTAGGCACTACCAACTGCTGTACTCTCTCACCTTCTAGCCCTCCCTCAGGGGTCCACTCTCTGTACAGTAACCCTTTGTTCCAGTATACAGATTCCCCCTTCCCTTGAGAATCAGGTGCCTCCCTAGCTACCTGCCTCAGGCCTTGCAATGTAGGGTCTGAGAGCTGAGCCTGTCTCAAGTCTCTCCTTGTAACCCTTCCCAGCTCCCCTTCCACTGGAAGTCTGGCATCCTCTGACAGCAGTGCCTCACTGTCAGCCTGGGTACTACTACACACCTCTTCCTTTGCAGTTACCCTGTCCAAGGGAACATCAGTCAGTGTCATGCATTTTTACTAAAGAAGTTACAGCTTTACCATGGAGTAAGGGGGTCAGGAACTGTACCCAGAGCCCTTGATCAACTTCATACTGTTTACATACCCGCTCAAACATATGAATGAAGCTATCAAAATTATCCCCCTCTTTAAACTGTGGAAGAAATTTACTGACCTTTTGTGCTTCTGGGGACCGGTTACTCCCTTCCCCATTACCTCCATGACTCTGGAAAAGTCAGCATTTCCCTCTCATGCTTCCTCTGCCATTGATTTTCCTCAGCTTGTAGACTCCTCATTTTCTTGGCTGCTTCTAGTTCCATATGCCTGGCCTCCAACTCAAGTCTCTTTAGCTCCAGCTGGATTTTTAAGTCCACTGCATAAAGTTTGAGCTGTCCATTCTCTGAGAATATTGTATCTCCACTGTCAGTCTGATTATCCTCCAGGCTGCTGTTTTCTGATGCAGCTGTAACCAAGGCTGCAATCAGGTCTGCCTTAGTCAGGTTTCCATGCACCAGCCCCCTAGCCTTGCACATCTCTGCCAGCTGGCTCCTTGTCAGCTTTCCACACTCTTCTGCTGACATGCTGTCTGCTCACCCTGACTAACACTAAGCTAACAAAAGAAATAAACAATTGCGACCTGAACTCTTGGTATACACTGCATGGCTGTTTTAGAGCACAAAACACTTTTAGAGATCACTGTACATAAGCTACAGGAATTCGCTCTACCCACACCACTACAAGCCAATTAGTATATGAAGTAGATCCCACCACTGACACCACTTGTGATGACCGTGGCCTGGCCCAGCAATCAAGGAGCCTCAATCCTCACCACTAACACCAGGGAGGTCATCTCCTAGAAGAGGAAAGGATAACTAATACACACAGTAAAGTACAATTTCCCTTATGTGCACACAGAGATCACAGTCAGTCTGGGGCTGGCTGCTCCCTTGCTCACCAGGTCCCCAGTAAGACTGTCCACTGGCAGAGCTATAGGGTCCAGGTCTCAGCCTAACTGGGCAAGCTAGAACCTCCAATACCCTCTCTGTCCAACCAGTGCTTCGTGTCCCTGCCTAAGTAGCTAACACAACACACACATACTTTGTGATAAGTATTTATACAACTTCACAGATACTCCTGGGAAAGGCTGACACAGATTCTCCAGCTGTGCCCTTTACCCAGACTTTATGGTAGTAATTACTGCCACCACCCAGTTAATAATATCAGCTACTAAAAGGCTCTTAAAAGGGTGTCCAGTTATTACTGTGCAATATTAATATCCAATGGCAATGTGACTATACATTCTAAGGCTTATAGGAAGGGCTTAGACAGTAAACTCTATAAATATATAATGTACTCTAAAGCATACTTCATCTCTACACAAAGCAGCCACAGGTAGAAGGTTTTAAAAATATTTAATAATAAATAATTAAAACACAAGACAAAACTACTACACCACAGAGATATCTAAGAGTTCACAGATCACACAGAAACTTAAAATAATACAGTAGGACAGGTCTGGTTTCAAAGAAAAATACCTAATTAATCTTTACTAACTTTAACTATTCCTACAAGATATCACAGTCTAAAAACTTACATGTGAGCATAAGCAGAGTGCTGATAAGTTAGATGTCCAAGATCAAAATGCTTCAGGTCTCTTGTGAGAAATAATATTCAAACATTACTAACAAACATGTCTCTAAGGCCCTCCCAAAATTACATCATTTTTGACACTTAGGTTTTCCCAGTATTCATATTGCATTATCTTACCACCTGGTCTGAGTTCTCAGGCCACAAACTGCATTATTTAGCAATCTAACACCTCCTCAGAAACTTACAAGATATAAGACATTTCACATGTATATGCTAACAGAAACTAAAGCAATAAAAGCACCTTCCACTTCTAAATTATGGTCATAAACTTTAGCCTTAAAACAATGGGCATGAAATCTTCATCCAGCTGCCCTCGGGCCAAATTCTAACATGAAAGGATACAACATGCTTCACTAGGCCAGTAGAGTGCAATGTTGTCACATATTTTGCAGTTCCACATTTCACAGTGTTTTCTTACATTTAAAAACACAAGCCTGCATTTTACATTTATTTATACAGTTGATAGAATTATATATTAAATTCTCTTTGACTAGGCTGGCAGCCTTCACCCATATCTCCCCAGTTGTCACAGCGTTATCAGGTTGCATTCACATCTCCATTTTTAAAAGATTCTTCTTTTGCAAATGTTGAATGTTTGGAGTACTGATGTACATTAAATCTCCCAGAAGGCCTAGCAACAGTACATTACTCTGCAACCCAGATTACTGATGTTTTGAGATAATTTGGGTTTTATGACACACCTGACCCCATGTACAAAATTGGGAAAAGGTGATGATGTCAATGCTGAAAAGGCTGGTACCATGAATTGGCCACTTTATGGTAGCATGTATGTGGGCTCAGGAGCAAGCTTCATTCCTATAGTGACCCCTGCAGCTAAATCATTAGATTGCTGTTGTAGAGATTTCTTACAGGTAACATCAGTACAGGCTGTACTCAAGTCAGAGAATACAAGAAAGGTAAATGGCAAAATATGTTTTGTAACAGTGCAGCCTTTGTTTTGTGGGTTTTACTGATGTTATTTAGTTGTGTTTCATTGTCTGTCAATGAAATTCTTGGCTTGGGTGATAGAAATAAGAGCAAATGCACTGCACTGAATACTGACATGAGATCAGGGGTGTAAACATAAGCCTAAATGGGTAACTCCTCTGAAGATTGGGTGTCTGTGCAAAGTGCCTGCAACTAGAACTTTTTTATGCAAGTGCTTGAACTCAAGCATTGTACAAAGGAAAATAAAACAGCAAACATTGATACAATAATTCAGACATCGTAGTAGAAAATAATACTAAACATAAAATGATATAAAAGAACATAACTAAACAAATAAACAAAACAGAATGTTGATTTACCACCGACAATAAAACCAGACAGAGCAGGTTTGCTAAGCCATCTAAGTAAGTCTTCAAACAGTACTTGAAGACACCCAACATTTGAGACCCTCTCAGCCAACCAGGTAGTAAATTTTAAAGACATGGACCTGAATGTGCAGGTGCTCAAACCCCAGAGAATTTAAACCCCACAACTAGAACTGTTGGTACCTTTTGGGAGGCAGAATGGAGGAATCTGGTCATCCATTACCAGCTCAACAGGTTCTGCAATCAGGGAACCCAAACTGCATAGGAGTTTTATTTTATTTTGTTTAATTTAATGTTATTTTATTTTTTAACAAGGGTACAGTACCGGCCACAGTGGACTATTTTCAGGCTCAGCCCAGGTTTAAAAAAATATAAAAATGTAAACAAATCACATAAAATACAATGAAATACTAGTAGTAGAAATACAACATAGTAGAAGTACAAGTAACCCATTAAAGTTAAAACACATAATCACAAGGTGCAGCCACGTATCATGTGATTTTAGAATAGAGGGAATGAAAATGAGGGTGGAAAGAAATGAAAAAGAAGGGAGAAGCCAGAATAGTGTAGTAGGACCGGAGGGGTGGAGATAGAAAGGATAGTTATAAACAAAGGTATGTAAAGTATATGCAAGTAACTTGAGCAACTGGGGCTTCTGGTGCCTGTGTATGTGTGTGTGGGGGGGGGATGGTGGGAGAAGTAAAGTACTGGTAGGTAAATGAGTCAAGTGATTGTACCAGCATTACAAATTAAAAAGTGGCATCTTTGCATATGAATTGATTAAGATCATGTCTAAAGGCTTTGGAGGAAGAATTGTCTTTAAGATAGGCAGGAAGGGATTCCTAAAATTGTGGGACTAGGATGGAGAATCTGTAGTCAGTACATTATAGTTTGATTTTTGCAACCAGTATGGTTCTTATAGTCATAGCTCTCAACCTTCTATCTCCAAAATGAGGAACACTATCTCTCATAATGTGGAACAAATAGGAAAAATATAGACCACTTGCTAACAACTTCAACGAGGAAGCTCATATAATGGTTAAAGTATGCTATTTTTACTTATGAAAGGTTATTTCAATGAATTAATATGATTCAGCTCTATTTACCATGGATATCAGTTACAAACGACGTACATTTGAGAGGTATGCTTATAGTAGCTATTAGAAATCTAGCGTGGTAGTTGGAGCTGTAGAGAAACGGATTACTGGCAAAAAAAGGGAAGAACTCAAGATTAATTAGCCTGAAAAGCAGAGAGTCAAGTAGAAGGTTTATTTATGCGATACTGGAAGCTACTGAGCTTTTGTGAGCAATTTACAATGGTGTTCTGACCTGGGGGAAAGTGTGACGAATCTGCACATATTAGCTGTGGTTTGCAGTAAGGTCAGATTGGTCTTGAGGGCTAAGGCTATGTGTGGAAAACAGTATTCATATAGTGAGAGAAACATTTTTTTGCCAGTTCTGCCTTCATGGGAGAGAAATGGGGATTTTTTTCCAAAAATAGCTGAGATTTGATTTTAGATATGGTTAGTTCAACGTGGTGTCAAAAGTTAAGTTACTTGCTGAACAAGATACTAAGGTACTTGAAGTGTAACATTGTTTCTAGAAGGATTAGATTATTGGATTATTGAAGGCTATCTGCCAGTCAAGGGGGTGGGGGGTTGTACATGGTTTGAGTTTCATGCCAAATTAGATAGCTTTGGGTTTTTTTGGTGTTTAAAGTTTTCTTTTGGGGGGTGGGGTAAAGCAATCTGCAAGTTGGATAAAGTTGTTTATAGTTGTTTTCTGATGGAGTTTACACTGTTAGAATCTCCTTGTGTTCTGACTGGAGTGCTTCTCAAACAATCTGATAAGTATATTCCTTGGCACTTTAACTTTTCAGAGTTCTGCATTGTTTTAATTTTTTGCCTGACTGAATTATTTTATATATTTGCTGACATTGTTTGCTGTTTTCTCATCTGTTCTGAAACTGCCCCCCCCCCACCATTCCTGTAGTGGTGTTAAAGTTTATAAAACTGGTCTAACAGTTTTTGTGTTATCTGATTGTTTCAAGGCTTGCTGATTTAAAAATAGTCCCTATTTGTAAATTCCTGCATACACTGTTAGAATCTCCTTGTGTTCTGACTGGAGTGCTTCTCAGACAATCTTCTTCTTCTTTCGGCTTTTCCCGGTTAGGGGTCACCACAGCAGATCACCTGTCCACTCATGATTGGCAATGGAGTTTTACAGTGTCAAGTTGCCAGCCCGGTGCCCAACCTTCAACGGAAGGCACATACACAAACACATTCACACCTAGGGCCAATTTGGAGTGTCCAATCCACCTACAGCATGTCTTTGGGATGTGGGAGGAAATCGAAGCACCTGGAGAAAACCCACGCGGCCACAGGGAGGACATGCAGACTCCACACAGAAGACACCCCAGCCGAGGATCGAACCGGAGAACCTCTTGCTGTGAGGTGACAATGCTAACCACTGCACCACCATGGCCGCCCTGCTTCTCAGATAATCTGTTAAGTATATTTCTTGGCACTTTAAATTTTCAGAGTTCTGCATTCTTACTTTTTTTGCCTAACTGAATTATTTGATATATTTGCTGACTTTGTTTGCTGCTTTCTCATCTGTTCTGAAACTGGTGTCCCCCTATTCCTGTGGTGATGTTAAAGTTTATAAAACTGGTCTAATAGCTTTTGTGTCTGTTACAAAGCTTTTGAACCAATGGGAGGGCTTTGTTACTTATTTCAGCAAAGGTGAGGGTGTCAAATAGGAAGGAGTGGCCAACCAGGTCATATGCTTTGTTGAAGCTGGAGTAGTGTTATCCAGGTTTATTAGAATGTTACCTGATAGTGTAAATATAGCTGTCTGTATAGTCCTATTTGTCCAGAAGCCATGTTGCTTTGGGGAGATGGTGTTTTGAGAGTGCATATATTCACAGAGTTGAATGTAAATTAATTTTGCAGATAGTTTGCCTAGAACTGGGAGAATATGTATGAGGTGAAAGTCATTTGCGGAGGCTGACTTGGGAAATTTGGGAATGTGTTTTGTCATTCCATATTTCCAAGTAGTAGGTATGACATTGTGTTGATAAGCAATTATTAGAGAATTTTCAGGGGTTGGATGAGATGTTCTTTAAAAAAAATGGAGAAACCAGGGATGGATGCCATCTGAGCCAACTGTGCTGTCATGAAGGCAGATGGTTGTAGAAGTTAAAGAATTGTATTTACTTGGTGACATAGCTTTAAAGTAAAAGCTGATGTTATAAGAATGAGAGTTGGGATTCTGTGGGGGGTGGATGAATGGGGTAGAGGGAAGAAAGCCTTGAGAAAGTCTGCTCATGTTATGCTTCTACAGCAGGCCCATGATGTGTTTGGGTTATGTTGCTGGTTTAGCAGGGATCCGACCAGTGATTTTGTTCACTAGTTTTCAAAACTGCTCAACCCTATTTCAAGATATTTTCTTATAGGATTGAAAATACATGGCATTGCAGCTTCTTCTTGGTTTCTTGGCTATGTTGCAGAGTTGGGTGAATTTCTATCTGTTTTTGAGGATGGGTTCTTTTCCCCAGGTTTACTATTCTTTGTCACTTAGTTTGAAAAGGTCACTGAGTTCTTTGGTGGGCCATTGGTTATGGGTGGCGTTGAAGATTCTGGTGATTCTAGGTAAGGGTTTGATTTAGTAGTGTAAGAGTAGGTAGGTTAGAGTGACAGTGGTGACAGGATATGCAGTGGTGGTAATAATGGACCAGGTAGTATTAGGTTTTTGTAAAAAAAGACTATATATTATTTTCTGATTTAAGGAAAAAGGAGATGTGGGTAGGAAAGGTTAAAATGCAGTGGTCACTAGGAAAAGATGGAAGTACATTTAATGAGAAGAAATTAGGGGCATTGGTGGTTATATGATGTATTAAGGAGTGGTTCCCTGAAAAAAAGTTAAGTCTTGTTAGTCCTTTTGTTAAGTTTTATGAGACTGAGTTTTTTAAGGCAATCTAATGCTTCTGTTTTCATGTGACCAAGGACGTTTATGTTAAAGTCACCTAAAATAATTATATTACATGCTGATTTAATTTTGAAAAGGAGATTGTCTAGAAGACGTTTGAGCTTTTGCATGGTATTTAGTGGTGAGCACAGGCTAGGGCTATGGTAAATGATTGGAGTTTGGATATGGATATTTTTAGAACTAACCAGTTTGGATCAGTATCTGTGGATGAAGGTACATTATGCTTAAGAGATGCGTGAAGGTTTGATTTTGTTAGTTCTTGAGTAACTGAACAACACTGTTCATGTTCACTGTTTGTGGGCAACACTGAATATGTAGCTATAGCCTAGGAACTGATGGCTGAGGTTTGGTGTGTCATTTTAATTCATGATTCAGTGATAGGTACAAATGCAGGGTCATTGTTTGGGAGAAAAGCACTGAGATGTTCTAGATTATTTTTTGAACTCTATGCATTTAGTATGGCTCCTCTAAATGGGGGCTATGTTGCATATCTGCAGGTATTTTTAGCATGAGGGATGGATGTAGGTGGTTTGGGGTTAGAGCCAGTGTAGTTACAAGGAGCAGTGTGTAACTAGAGGGAGAAGTGAATGGTGAAGTATGAGAATATTTGGTTTTATTTTCATAATGAAGATTGAAGATTGTTTTGTTTTGTGTGGAGGAGAAATGATGGATACAGCTGGGCACAGTGTGTTATTAGTGGGAGGTGAGGGTGGAGGAGGGCTGTTAGTGATGCGGAGTAAAAGTGTGAGAGATAATAGTAAATGTAGTAGGATCTGAAAAGCATAGAGGAGTGCCTGCATTGCTATGAAATGGTAGTGTGTGATGTGTGTGTCTGATGTGCTCTTAAGGGTAAGATTGTGAAAGGCAAAGACAAAAGAGTAGTGCATAGGTTTTCATTTTGTATGAGCGAGATAAGCAAGGGTAGAGGGAGATAAAGATGGTTGTGAAAGTTAGAGTTGTTTTGTTTAATAATAAAAGAGGATGGTTTAAACGGCAGGAGGTAGTTTGCTGTGGCTTGCTGCTATAACTGGAGGGAAGGGTGAGATGCGAATGGCTAGTGTTTGCTTGCTCTGGAGTATAGAAGTTGCTGCTTTAGATGCTAGTACAGCATGAGAGGATAGTAAGCAGATTGTTGGAGAGTGAGGAGTATGTTATCAAGGCATATGGCTTTAAGGGGTCTAGAAAGCAGGCCTTAATGGAGAAGGAGACCACATGGTTTAAGTTAGTGGTGCTGGGTGTGGAATTAGGGGAGGGACAAAATCAGTAGTCTGGCAACAGCCAATCACTGTGTACATGCGCACAGTGGCCGATATACTTGGAAACATTGCAGAAAAAAGTAGGTGAGTAAAAGCATTTTTTTTGTGTACTAACAGTGACTGTCAACAAACATTTTCTTGTGTACTAACAGTGACTGTCAACAACAGAATATGTGTAAGTAGAACAAAGTAATTGTAGGCAGTGACCACATGCAGTCAGTTGCATTTTATCTTACAGGAAAAGCAAGACCTATATCAAGAGAAATGAGCTATAAAAGCAAACTACAGTCTTTTCAAGGACTACTGCAACCTGTAGTAAAGGTTTTACTTGCCAGGTGGGGATATATGTTCACAGAAAGACAGAGCATGCTCTCTGCTTTGGGGTTCACAGTAAAATATAAATAAGAGGAAGTTTTTTTAGAAGATGGATTGCCTGAAGGGTAGCCAAATTCATTCACTGCAGAATTAGCATAATATGGTGATACCCCAGTAAGTAAGCAGGCTGAAGAAGTTTGAATAAACCACAAAATGTCAAGCTCTAGGTTCAGTCCAAACAGTAGCATACTAGGATATGTACCTCAATAGTGGGATCCGAAGATGGAATAATGTGCTTGGAAAGGAGGACATTCCTGAGAATTTGACATCTGATGAGATCTGGTTCTTCAGCATCAGCTAGTCATCACTAATTACCTCCACATCACACACAGACAGAAACTGCCACTTGTCTACACTGTAGTAGTGCTGTCCAAACCTTTTGGCAATGAGGCCACATGCAAGGTCTGGCATCCCTTGAGCAGACCACATTAATATTATCCAAAGAGTATCTTCTTTCTATGTCTATCTCAATGTCAAAGTACTTTACAATCTCATAGTCAAGGACTGAGGGAAAACAGAGGTTTGAATGAATTTATTGAGCCTTTTTCAAGAAGGTACATTGACTAGTCACTCACGAGTCTTGAGGATTCAGAATGATTTCAATGAGAAATCACTTTGTATGGTACTCATCATAACTGTGCAAATCCATTTGAAAGTAGTTTACATCTAACATAAAGTATTTCAAACATAAAGGAGTTCACTCAAGGTCAATATTAAGGATACAGGAGGTGACCAGCGAAGACCAAGTTACCACCAGATGCTCATGTGTCCTGTACATCATACTTATTAGTGAGGAAATGTGTCATTGTTTTTCTTTCAAAATATTGTGTAGTGGCGATAGCAGATGAGATGACAAAGTACTTCCAGCCGGGCATTTTTATGGACTAGTCTTGATTTGGTTTTCACTTTTATCATTTGTAAGAAGAGCTTAGTGATGTAATTTTTTTGTAAACATTTTTCTTAATTTTACATTGAGTACCACATCTGGAATACATACTCCGCCTTTATCATAAAAGAAAAGAAAAATGATGCTGAAATAAGACTCGGAAATGTCATCATACATTACAGTCACAATTCACCTATGTCATACTATCTGTCTGTCTGTCTCTCTGTCTATGACAGAAAGTTTATTATAATGTCAGTGTCTCCTCCTCTTTGCCTCACATATCTTTTTCCATTCTGCTCATGTCATTGCTTTCCTGAGTCCAACAACCTCTCGCTCCTGCCAGAACTTAAGCTCCAGTGCCTTTTTTATATTTCTGTACCATTTCCCAATTTCCGATTCTACATTCACTTCTGGCCATACCCCTTCCATTTCATGGGTGTTCTCCCTTAACCATCCAGCCATAGACATTCGTCCTTTAAAGTTCTCTCTCAACTACCTTTCCTTGTTACTATCTATCCCAGAAAGGTAAAATTCCAGTGTCTTGCCTACCTTCTTGTTGTAGGCTTTCTCCAGTTTACTCTGCAGTCCTCTAATCTCTATACCTTTACTCCATATACGCATGCAATCTACCTCTTTCTATCATACTTGCAACATTCACATTTCACCTTCTTTTTGCATTTACATTTAGATTTTATTGATGTAATACACCATCTGTGCAGTACCTGTTGGCCATACACTAGTCCTTCATCTCTTATACACCTGCATACCACCCAAGGTCATGTTTTCATCCAGTGTTCTCTTATACTTCACCCTTTGCAATCCAGCTATATTGCAGGCTTTTGTGACCTTTTGCTTTACCCTATTCTTCATATATCACCCATACCCTCACTGTCAGTTGACATAAAAATGGTATAAACCTGGATACTTTCTGACAGATTTAGATATGTTTGTTGAGAAACGTGACTGTACATTCTCAGAATATCAGGCCTCTTCTTGAGTCTGTTATTTTGAATCTTGTTGATCACCAGTGACGTGGGATCAGGAGAAGTACAATGATTGGATCCAAATGGGAATCCAAAGATGGACATCTTATTATGGAATTTTGGAGCTCTTCACATTCCTCATTATGCTTTACTATTTGTGTATAGTATTAGGTGTAGGGTTTGAAGAATGAATAGCTTTATGACCAAATTCTTCTAGAACATTCCCAGCTGTTGAATAGATGCAACATCTTCACACAGCTTGTTGGCAAGCTGATTCCTTCCCTGCTGTTTGTCATTTAAGTCTGGTAATAACAGAGTAATGCAAACACAAAAGTGCCTGGCCATTTACGTAAAAGTCATCATCTCAGAAGGTGACATCTTTTCTTTAACTCCTGTGTTAAAACAAAAAGCGTGGAAGTTATAAAAAAGATGTATAGAATACTTCAGCAAAGTATGTAGTTTAACATGAATGGTATTGCCTCATTCATATATTAATATATTTATACACTTGAAAACATATATCAAATCTTTTATCTTATGTTTTAACCTTATGTCTGTCACCAAAACACTTATAAAAACACACACAAAAGTACACAATAGGTTTTACTGATGTTTTAAGGTGGCATAATTAGATGTGGTTTTCATTTAATCTAATTAATTAACTAATATCTAATTTCAATTAGTTATAGTAATTGGTTGGGGAATTTTATCGGTCAGTTACTTAATTACATCTTGTTTTAGACTATATAAAATGTAATAGTTCGTACTGGAGGTGATTCTGAAGAAGTCCTGTTTCTTTATCGGACAAAAAGCTATTATTTGTATTTTAAGCTTAAATAAATTCTCTGCATTTTACTACTTGGTGTTCATGATCTGGTTTCCTTTCCAGAGTTGGCAGCCCTTTGCGGTGGATTACTTCACTTTGGAGCTTTTGTTATTTTTGGTATTTCTGTCAGTTATCCACCTTTAGCACTTTGACGGTTCAGTTCTGAGGTATAAGTTCTTATCAGTTCAACTGGGCTTGTGGCAATGTAAATTTAAAGCTGGCATAGCAAGGCAAGGTTAAGAATACCAAAGAGATCAAATAAAGTTTCCTGCATTACACAAAATCCAAGTCCAGGAGTATCATCTTGGTTTGGTCAGCCATGAATTAAGTGATTGACTGATCAGACTAAGTGATCAATCTCACCATCGGATCAGTAGTTGTAAAATCAAGTTGGAAGACCATGTCCAATGTGTGCCTGAATCTGAAGATAGCAGAGGAAACCACCTGAGCAAACGCTGTTGCCTCCATTATGGAAAGGAAATATTTAACGAAAGTCACCAACCTCTCATCATATCTCAGTCCCCCAGGATTAGCCATCTCTGGGGTGTAAGTAGGAAGGAAACAAGAAAGTTACAGAACCCTTAAAAGTATATCCTCGCATGCTTAGATAGATAAGGAGGTACCAATAGTTTCTCCTGTACCCATCACAAACTCAGAGTTTGTAAATCCAACATTGATCTTCTTCAGTTCAACGATCGAATGGTAAGTAATTGAAACTCCACCCTTCAGCTGGTTCAGCATCAGGCACCGAATCAGTGAAAACCCAGGGGTACCAAGGTCACAAGAACAGAGCCAAAGTCAACATTTGTTTTATTTTACATTTGTTTATTGGGGTGGTAGACTAATCATAACTGAACATTTGCAGGTACTGCCCTGGATGAAATAATTCACAAAGAAGAAAAAAAAAGAAAAAAAGAGAGAACAGATAGTCAGTAAGCTCTACATAGCAAAATAGAACAGAAAATAATATATTAGAAAAGTGTAGAGTAGCAATTAAAAGATGTAGCAACAATTATGACAGAAATGCATATTTACAATTCACACAATATTATTTCTGGTTTTCATCTATCCAGTTTTCTTCTGAAAAACACCAGGTCTAAACTCAACACATATCTGATAAAATAACAATCATGTTTTGAACAGACCTGGCATAAGATTGCTCTCTGAGATTGAATATGAGACCTATGAGTTTTTCACATAAAGCCAAAAATGGGCCTGTGTGGGTGTGATGATTCACCCCAAAAGTACTGCAACAAACTGTTATAGGCCATGGTTCCAGCCTTAGAGACACCCCCCCCCCGGTGAGGGTGATGGCCATACCCAGCTTTTTGCTTCTTAAGTATGCCTAGATTTTTGAAATTATAGGTAGTTGATCTGTACAATCTAACTTGCAATGGAAAAAACAATTATACCTCTGAGCATACATTGTTGCTTCATATTAAAAGTGAGTATAATCATTGGAAATCATTGTAAAATAAAGCCCACTGGACTGCTAGACTACAAACCACAACATAGTGAAGAAATAGTTGATTGACTTAAACTGTAAGTAGTTAAGTACAAAACAAACTAAAAACTGAACAGAAGACAAACTAGAATTAAAAGTATTTTTAAATAGACAGTAATAAAATACTGATCCTGGGATGGGAAAACTGTAAAGGTTCAGGGAGCTAGAAAAAAGCAAGTTAGTGATTATAAAAGATTATAAATAAAATATTTAATAGGAAGGAATGAGTGTAGCCCAAAATGAACAGATTTGTCCAAGGCCTGACATAAATTAAATTGTATAAATTATGCCCCAGGACTTAGGAAACAGTGGTAGTACTGGTGAAGTGCTGCTGAACACAATAAGCATTTTTTTAAATTTTCTGAGTAGCTATGTATGCATTTAGACTGAATGTCATTGCACTTAAATGCAATACTCAGTTTAGGAGCATGTTTATTCTCATTCATTGAATCACAGAGAGTTAAAAAAAAAATTGCTGATTGTATCATATAACAATTCACCAGTGTTATGTCCTTCTTAACTCCTGGGACTGGTGCAATATACCTTTGAAAAGAAGTTATTGTCTTGATGATGTGACCAAAGTAAACCCAAGCCACAAGACCAGGTAGTTAAACCATAACAATATGTAAGATAAGAATGTAAGGGGTATGCTGGTCCAGGTATAGATAGGCAGTGCAAAAAAAAATGACAGCAAGAAGGTCAGCAATTAGTTTCAGTTGTCTTCACATCAGCAATGACCACAGATCAACACTGGCTAGGATATCCTTAACAAAGATGCAAGTAGAACATACAAAGAGGTAGACTTAATTAAGGACATAAGTAACAATGCCTGGATGAGGTCATGGTGATGAGATTCTCTAGAATGGCCATCCCCTAAGAGTTTGTGGAGATAGATGTGGTTGGCCACTGTACTAATTGTGTTTACACCATCTAAGAAAACGGGAGCGCAGCTTCCTAAAATAGTTGAAAAATGTGTAATAGTTACCCCTGGCCTGCACTAGCATGGCTGCTGAAAATTTAGCAAAACAGCAACGCAGAAGTTTAGTATTTGATATTAAATCAAAGACTGCACAAGAAAGTGGTACAGGGGTTCAGTGTAAATATATAACGCAGACGTGTATTGTGATGCATGTGAATTCTATTTCTATAAGTAGCTATGACAATAATTATTCAGTATTACAAACGAACACCTGTGAAACTAGCTTAGATAGCTTAAGTAGTAGTAAGTCAAATAAAGTTAGTTCAAAAAGGAAAAACAAGATATGCAGAGAGAGTTAATGAATGGTGGGATTTTAAGCACTGGCAACCAGCATACCACCATTTTACATGTGTGCAGTGAATGGTGGGATTTTAAGCACTGGTAACCAGCAAACCACCATTTTACATGTGTGCAGTGAATGGTGGGATTTTAAGCACTGCCAACCAGCATACCACCATTTTACATGTGTGCAATGAATGGTGGGATTTTAAGCACTGGCAACCAGCATACCATTTTACATGTGTGCAGTGAATGGTGGGATTTTAAGCACTGGCAACCAGCATACCACCATTTTATATGTGTGCAGTGAATGGTGGGATTTTAAGCACTGGCAACCAGCATACCACCATTTTACATGTGTGCAGTGAATGGTGGGATTTTAAGCACTGGCGACCAGCATACCATTTTACATGTGTGCAGTGAATGGTGGGATTTTAAGCACTGGTGACCAGCATACCACCATTTTACATGTGTGCAGTGAATGGTGGGATTTTAAGCACTGGCAACCAGCATACCACCATTTTACATGTGTGCAGTGAATGGTGGGATTTTAAGCACTGGTAACCAGCATACCACCATTTTACATGTGTGCAGTGAATGGTGGGATTTTAAGCACTGGTGACCAGCATACCACCATTTTACATGTGTGCAGTGAATGGTGGGATTTTAAGCACTGGTGACCAGCATACTACCATTTTACATGTGTGCAGTGAATGGTGGGAGTTTAAGCACTGGTAGCCAGCATACCATCATTTTACATGTGTGCAGTGAATGGTGGGATTTTAAGCACTGGCAACCAGCATACCACCATTTTACATGTGTGCAGTGAATGGTGGGATTTTAAGCACTGGTAACCAGCATACCACCATTTTACATGTGTGCAGTGAATGGTGGGATTTTAAGCACTGGTAACCAGCATACCACCATTTTACATGTGTGCAGTGAATGGTGGGATTTTAAGCACTGGCAACCAGCATACCGCCATTTTACATGTGTGCAGTGAATGGTGGGATTTTAAGCACTGGCAACCAGCATACCGCCATTTTACATGTGTACAGTGAATGGTGGGATTTTAAGCACTGACAACCAGCATACCACCATTTTACATGTGTGCAGTGAATGGTGGGATTTTAAGCACTGGTAACCAGCAAACCACCATTTTACATGTGTGCAGTGAATGGTGGGATTTTAAGCACTGGCAACCAGCATACCACCATTTTACATGTGTGCAGTGAATGGTGGGATTTTAAGCACTGGTAACCAGCATACCACCATTTTACATGTGTGCAGTGAATGGTGGGATTTTAAGCACTGGCAACCAGCATACCACCATTTTACATGTGTGCAGTGAATGGTGGGATTTTAAGCACTGGCAAGCAGCATACCACCATTTTACATGTGTGCAGACACCCACAGAATAAAGGATGTTCAGTCAAATAAAGAAAAAGAGTGATAGTTAAGAAAATGCTACAGAGCAACATGGCAATTTCCTCATGACTGGAGACTTATTTTCCTATCAGTGCATCTACAAAGTGGGCATTTGTAGTTGCATCTTGCTGCAATAAAACTTGGAAACATTTCTGAGTGTTGTCAGATTTACTGTGGGAAAAATGAGGATTTTGCAAGTCAAGCATATGGTTTATCTTTAAAGATGTTGTCTGAAAAGACCCCAATTGCAAATGCAGTAGAAAATGTTTGCTTATTTTCTGTGGAACAAATCAAATGCACAAGTCCCTTGGCAGCCTTAAGAAAAAAATCAAGCTTATTACTACAGGCCCTTTGGACCATTAAACAATTCCCATATAGTGAAAAGGAGAAAAGGGCTGCTGGATGGCAACTGGACTGCATGAAACTGTTGCAACTAACTTATGTTTTGTGCAATTTAATAATTACTGTCTGTAAGGGTTATATGTTGTAGTGTTAGATCCATGAAAGTAATCCCTTGAAAGACATGTACCCCATAAAAAATGATGTGGTTTACTATCACAGTCTTGAACTCGCAGTCTTGAAAATGTTAATCCCAAAACCATAATATTAAAAGACTAAAATGCTGCCAACCACAGTGTCAAAAAATCCTGAATACCAAATTCTCCTATCAGTGTGAATGCAGGAATGAGTGCTGACATGGGTCAGAAGTGGTGGGGGTGGGGGCAAGTACAGAAGTTTGATATTATAGTCTTCAACATATTGGCATTTTGATATTATATTCTAAGGATTGTGATTTTCTACATTCTGGGCTTCAGGGTTGTAATAATAAACTTAATTTAGACTTTAGAGTAATATGTCAGCAACAGTCAATCTGCTTCTATCCCTTGCCTTGGATTCCTCTTCCTTATCCTGGTTCTCATCCTATCTTGAAAACCGACAACAAGCAGTACTCTGGAAAAATTCTCTATCTGCTCTACTGCCTATCTCTTTAGGGGTACCAGGGGGATCTATACTAGCTCCACTCTTATTCTCTATATTTTATATATATCTCCTAATCATCTATCCAAAACACAACTTGTATACAATATGCAGATGATTTACCCATTATTTCCACAGCTTCCAACAATCTGAACTCCAGTCACTGACACAATCTACCTTTCAACCATCTAACAGTGGTTCTCAAAGATGTCTTCTCCTCAACCAGAGAGAAACAAAAGAGCCCCAATTCCAATTACTCAAATCCTTCCTCAACTAAACTTCACTGTTTACTGCTGTGACAAGTCCCCTTATCTCCCCTATCTTACTAATAACTGTATTGGTGTTACTATTGATAATATATAATTGTATTAATAATCCCAATACAATGATTAAAAAATTAAACAATAAAAAGAAAAGCAGTAACTACAGAATTCCTTACACCGAATTACCAGAAGCACCTTACACCTTATAGCACTACTTATCTTTATCTCTACTCTACTGTATGCTTCCTCTATTTCATACCAATCTCTAAAAGCAAGGATCTGACTACATCCTACCACAATATAGCATATTTGTCCTACCACCACAGTGCTAGAGTCGTTTTTAACTTAAACTCTTAACTTTTACAACACTTACAAACAACAAAACTTCCTATATATCAACAACTCTTAACAACACATAACATTCTATATCAACTCCTATATCAAACACATAACACACCTGCTCTACGCCCCTAGAATAACCCTATAATAAACCTTCTGAGTCAAAAAACAGCAAAAGCACAGCACTGTCAACACAACAAGACAAGTCAACACAATGCCTCCCTCAAATTCAGCAGGTAACTGCCTTTCAATATACCTCCCTCCTCACAAACTCTTTTCTCCTTTCATCTTTTTCTTTTAAAAACAACTCTTTTACATTTCTCTTTCTACTGCAACTGTTCTATTACAATCTTCAAACTATCTACTCTTTCTTTCTACCTCAAAATTTCCTAAAAACTTTCTACTACATCTTTTCTATTCAAAAAAAAAAAAAACTGTGTTTAAGCATTATTCAAAAGAAAAAAAAAAAAAAAAAAAACAAAAAATTTCAAAAAGTGTATGTATACACATTTTAAAAATAAATTTATCCTATCCCTTAACATAGATAGCACTAAATTGCTTTTCTTCTTTGACCTAGACCTATAGCACTGTGTGTTTCATCATTTGACCTAGACTAATATGTATGCATTGTTGCTCACTGTCTGTGTTGTGGGCATTATACATTTTGTCTAATTTCTCTACAACCCTACCTTAATCTTTTCTGTTTTTATCCCCCGGCCACCACTGAAAAAAAAATATCCAGTTGGGATTCTACAAGAAATTATTAGCAACTGTGGAACCTGAAAGACAGAACTGCATTTCAAAAATGATGTAGCAAACAGCATTTTTTTTCTTTTTGTAGATTTCTGAATGATAATGGCTGAAATGTAAGCCTTATCCTCAAAGAATTTACCTATCTAAACCATTTAATATCTGTGACTTAGTTGTTAAGATTTATACATCATTCAAAAGAAATATGGTTTCATAATGGAAGTTTATAATGTGCAATGAAGTTCGATTATTTAACCAAATAAGTGAGAACAGCACCTCTTCGGTAGTTAGAGTACTTTGTTGGAAGATATTTTTGTACTTCTGTTCTTCTTCAGAACAAAAACTTTGCTCTAATACAAAAATTCTTTAAATAACCCTCACCTACAATCGTGAGATCTAATCCTAAAAATAAATAAAAACAAAGAAGAACCAAATCAAAGGGTAAAAGGGTCACATAGACAAACTATTCAGTTAAAGCTAATTTCCCAGATAAGCTAGCGTCTTCGCTGTGTAATACATTAAACCTGCTGTAGTGGAGGCCCATGGGACATATGAAAAAGACCTTTAAGGACACGTCACTGTTTCAGCTACATAGCTTGTGAATACCCATGACTGTTTTACTTTTTAAGTCTTTATGGGTACATTCAGACCAATAAAGTTAAACTCCACTAGCTGTAGACATGCATGTTTTGGCCTTTTCAGACCAATAAAGTCATACTCCACTAGCTGTAGACATGCATGTTTTGGCCTTTTCAGACCAATAAAGTCATACTCCACTAGCTGTAGACATGCATGTTTTGGCCTTTTCAGACCAATAAAGTCATACTCCACTAGCTGTAGACATGCATGTTTTGGCCTTTTTTATTTTATTTTATTTTATTACTTTGACAGTACAGCATAAGTGAATTATTTGGAACAGAAATTAAAATCAACTCTTCTGTCTATAAACATAAGGATACCTGCAAAATATCCCAAAAAACATCCAAGCTAAAGAATAAAAAGGTCACACATACAAATTATTCAATAAAACTGCTAGAAAAACCTAGCTACATGGTTTCTGCATGTTAACAACTTTTATACTTTTTACTTGTTAAGCTTTAATGGCTGAATTCAGGTAAATAAAACAAAACCCCTCTAGCTGTAGACATGCATGTTTCGGCCTCAATGGCACACAGCAGTTTAACATTTTTCAACTTTTTAAAAAATACTTATTTCTTATAAAATGTGTGTGTGTGTGTGTGTGTGTGTGTGTGTGTGTGTGTCTGTTCATTCTGCTTTACTTATATTTCACCTTATATAATTCACTATCCATTAAAGAGTCAAGATAATCTCTTTCCAACAAGCTCCTATATTCTTTACTAATATGATGTTCAACAATATTTTTCTCATATATATTATGAACAACACCTAAAATTTGCCATTGGAATTTGACATGGGGGATGTTACATGTAGAAATTAGGATACACTGCGATGTAATGCAAGAAATGTGTGAACAATAGGAGATTTTATCGCACTTAACTTATAGACAAGGTAAGATCTTAAAGAATATGTTAATCAACAAAATCGTTATAGTTAAAAATGGCAGTGGAAGAGAAAGAACTGTGAAGCAGTTACACTACTTGTAATTATGTTACATGGAGTAATATTTTTAGACATCCAGAGGTAAATGCAAGGTATGGCAGATTGTAAGAAAACTCAATTATATGTTGCCACTTGCGAATGCAATCATTTTTATGTTGGCAAAGTTGAAAGAACATTACATAAGAGAGTTGTAGGACATTTGTTATTAGCGCAACAGTAATGATGTAACAGCACTCTCCAGTGATGGCATCTTATATATGTAAAGTGCATGAACAATGTGCTTCTTAAAAAAATTAGTGTGTCCTTTTTCATGAGAGTCTAATTTCATTTGACAATAAAAGAATGTAGATAGAATGCAACATTTTTCAACAAAGAATGCATGTAGTATCTACCTTGGGAAGAACATTCTCAGTGGTGTTAGATATTTTGACTATAAAGAAGTAAAAGACAGAATACAATCAAATTGGTCAGAATAAAGAATACTGTATGATTTGATGGTTTTATTTCAAAATTAGTTTTTTAGACCCCTGCTGAGTACTGATGATGGAAAATACACAGTGCAAGACAGGGCATACTAGGATGGGGAGATAGCACTTAAGAGATAGGGTCGGATTTTGGCCACAGGAAGGTGACAGGATGGCCAAGAGAGATACCAACAAGGAACTATCATCAGCTGATAAGCTTATATAGACAGTACAGTAAAAAGCACTCTGCACGTACGACAATGCAAGGCTGAACCAAATCCTGAAGTAAACACGAATAGCCAGCATGTGGGTAAAAAAGGCACAGAAAACCAAAAAAAGTTTGGATTAAGCCAAAAGGCTAAACCCTTTTATTGTCCATCTGACAGAGGTCTTTCATACTTCCTCAGTAAGTCATCCACCATATTCTGCAACAGATGGAGGCAGTGCCAACATTTGAGTTTATTTAGGTGATCTGTAACAAAGCACCATTACAAGAAAGAACAATAACAAAACAGACCACAGAAACTCTGTAATAAAATAAAACAACCATAAATATAACACTGTAAGCCATACACAGTCCAGATTAGTCCAGTACACTATATATCAAATCAGATAGGTAAGTCTTTAAAGCATGTTTAAAACTAACCAAGAAGGAACATGCTCAGCGCCATCAAGGTAGGGAGTTCTACAGGTATGGACTCTGATACTGCAAAGTAAAACAACTAAAATCTCCAAGTTAACTAGAAGAACTGCCAGAAGCCCCTTGGATGATGACAGCAATACCCACATGGGGTAGTAAGACACAATAAGCTCTTTCAGATACTAAGCACCCAGGTCACGAATGACCAAATGCACTAATACCAAGATGTCAGAGATGTTTCTAAACCAGACAGGGAACTAATGCAGTCTGCACAAGGTAGGCATACCATATTGATAAATGAAAAGTACCAGTAAGTAGCCTAGTCACAGAGCTCTGCACCATCTGTAACCAATCAAGCTTAGTATTAGGCAGACCCCGGTACAGGGCGTTGTAGTAGTCCTATGTGGAGTAGACCAAGGCATGTACCTTAGTTAAAATATCTGAATGAAGAATTTGGTGCTTAAGCCTGGCAATGTATCTTAGATGGAAACAGAATGACTTTACAACAGCTGGCACCTGGTCCACGAGTAAAAGCTAAAGACCCATGGATAATGCCAAGATTCCTCACCTTATGAACAAATTCAGACTTGTCACTGCCATCTATGATGTAATTAGGCAGAAGAATGACAGAAGAGTCTCTGAATTGCATGAACTGCAAAGGCTTTAGTCTTGGTGGTGTTCAATTTTAAATAGCTCTGAGTGAGTCAAGTATGAAAGGCTTCAAGATCATCAGACAGGGAATAAATGAAAGCTATGTCATCTTGGGGAAAGAAGTAGATCTGGGTATTACTCTCGTGGCCATGGTACACTTAGCCACTTTTCTGAAGTAAATCCCCAAGTGGAAGCATGTACATCATGAATGGCATGGGGTCCAAAATAAAACCTGGTGGAATATCACAGACAAACATGTGAGTAGATGAAAAACAAAGCAGGCACTCTTTGTACGCCTAGATAAGTAAGAAATGAGCCTATCCAAAACCTACCTGAAATTCCATGGTGAGCTTGAAGTTGGTCTATTAAGATTCCAAGGACCACTGTGTCAAATGTTGCAGAGAAATTCAGGTGGACCAACACTGTATAGTGCTGCTGGTCTCAAGCCATCAGGAGGCCACTGACAACTCTTAAGAGAGCAGTTTCTTTGCTACGGTGCATATAAAACACTGACTGGAAAGGATTCAGAAGCTTGTTGACTTTAAGTTGAGCTTCTAGTTGTTTGTAAACAGCTTTCTCAATAACCTTCCCAAGAAATAGAAGATTATAAATGATGAGGGAGTTGTGTAAATTACTTGGATCTAATGTTAGTTTCTTAAATGCTGACATTACCAGTGTTCCTTTCAAGGCTGAAGGAAAACTATGTCTCTTAAGGAGACAGCCAATGTTTGATAGATAACTAAACTCGATATATCAAAGCTGGCCATAACCAGCTTTAGATGGATGAGGGTCCAGCCCAAAGGTTGGTAAGTATACGCTTGAAAACAAATTAGTGTACTCACTGAAATTGAGAATATCAAATACCAGCCAATGCTTATCAGGATATTATGGCATACTATGCCATCCTTGGGGTCAGTTGTGGGAAAGGCAGACCTATGGAGGCAATTTTGTCAAAAAAAAAAAAAAAAAAAAAACTGAGCAGCATACTCACATTCAGAGCTGGACAAAGCACTTCCAGGTGACAAACAAGCGAGGATGAGCACCCTCTCCACAATATAAAAGAGATTTCTCTTGATAAAAATGATGACTTCTTATGGGAAATCTCTGCTTGATAGATAGAATAGTGCTCATCAGCTCAGTCTTGTCAGTCTACTAGTCCAGACTCCACCCACCACCTGTGAAGCTCCAACCTGTGCCCCACTCTAAGAATTATACAGAGAGAAGTATTGAATCAAGGTTTACTCCTCTTAACATAAATAAGGATAGAGCAAACATGATCTATGGCCAAATTGCCCAGTATCTGAGATATTGCTTTATTATAATGTTCATCACAGATACCCCCAGAGTTAGTACGATTCTTCAAGAAAAACTGAAGGAGCATATCGGAAAAAAAGATCACAATTGATGTTACTAAAATTATGGACTACTTGCAGTTTAAGATCAGAGGGACTATAAATAGGTAATGCCAAATTTAAGTGGACCAGGTAGTGGTCAGACCACAGGACTGGTTCTACTGCCAGGCCTGTAGCTGCTAGAGCCAGTGTGTGATCTCACTTGTGGATTGCAGAGGTAATCACCTGAGCAAGTCCCAAACCTTTCATAATATAAGTAAATTCTTGGACAAGAGACACTGCCTTGTTATTGACCCAGATATTAAAATCAGCTAACACCATAATGTTTTGATGATCCAATAACAAGTCAATGAGAAAGTCAGTGAACATTTGGAGGAATGTACTCACACTACCTGTTGGACGGTAGATGAGGAGAAACGAGACATGTTCAAGGGAGTGGGTCTCCCTTATGTCCATCCTGATTTTGTTATTATAACAGGCAGTAACTCTACCCTGATCCTAGCCCTCCCATGGCCATGAATAACCAAGATGCCAGAAGGAATGGTGGTGGCCAGATGAAGACCAAAATTCTTTTTAAGCCAAGCCTGAGTTATAAAGGCAAGGTTCACATCATGCAGCAGGTCAGAAACAACACTGATCTTATTGTGTATTGACTTTGCATTTGAATACAGAGACCTTGGAGGGGCCATTGGAGAGTGGATCCTTGCTACCTGCCCAAAATGGTTTATAGAGACCTGGGGTACATTGACAGGATAAGAACCTCAGCAGTTGCCTTCAGGGAAAGATTGCCAGGACCTCTGCCTCAGTATAAGCATGTACCCTGAAGTATTGGCTGTGGTACAATGGTGCCTACAAAATAGGCAGAAATGCATGACAAGTTGGAAGACTGAGGTAGGTAGTCTAATTAATTTAAATGAATGCAAACCTAAAACCGATTTTTCATTATTTTACTAAACCGTATCAGTCAAACTATATAGTGAAAAAAGACAAAAGTGTATAATATAGTTACAAATTAAAAATAAACTGAAAAACCCATCTCCTTTTGGCTTATCCCGGTTAGGGGTCAAGCCACAAACACAACGTCTGCTACAAGATACTGCTTTGCTAAACTGTGTCAAACACCTTTGCCTAACTGTAACAAACAGCTGTAGCATCTCCTTCTTCTTCTTCTTCTTCTTTTGTTTTTTCCTGGTTAGGGGACACCACAGTGGATCATCTGTCTACTCATGATTGACAGTGGAGTTTTACGGGGTCGAGTTTCCAGCCCAGTACCCAACCTTCCACAGAAGGCACACACATGCACACACTCATGCCTAGGGCCAATTTAGAGTGTCCAATCCACCTACATCATGTCTTTGGGATGTGGGAGGAAACCGAAGCACCCGGAGGAAACCCACGTGACCACAGGGAGGACATGCAGACTCCACACAGAAGGCACTTCAGCAAAGAATGGAACCGGAGACCCTCTTGGGTATGAGAAAATAGATGAGAGACAGACAAAGATAGAAATAAAAAAAATCATATAAACCATACAATGATAATTAAATTAGAACTACTAATTAAAAATCAGTATTACTGTAAAATAAACCTTTTAAAAGTAAGAGGGATAGACTAGCTGGAAATAAATGCAGATTATGCTCAGTAAACAGCAATGCTAAGTTCCATTAACAATGTTAGAGCTGTTGAAACATAAAACAAATTTTTTAACTTAATTTCAAAATTGAATTGCTCAAGATACCTTATGAGCCCTAGTGATTAGCTAGGCCTCTAATGCACTGATAGTGCTGTAAATAATGCCATCCTCTCTTGCTCATTTAAGAAATACAAATCACAGGAGTAAAAAAGCTGCTCAAATACCGCATGAGCCCTAACATTAACTAGGGCTTAAATGTGGTAATTGGATGTAAATTTTCCATCATTTCCTGTTCACATTCATTTAGTATTCTTCAGTGGAGAAATTTGCACTGTTAGCCACATTTCTCGGTCATCTTTAAGATAATCTAAGCATGGACAGCACCTCCTGATGCTGATCAGGCTCTGCAGACTCTCAACTCAAATGAGCTGGTAATCATAAAGTCCAAAATAGCTAAAGAAGGAAACCAGCTGCAGGTACTACCACAACTGCAGTAAAATGGGAGAATAAACATTTAAGTCACCCGAAATCAAATCACAAAATGTGGGCACAGTTTTCTAATAACGGAAAAACATAAGCACCATAGTTGACACGATTGTACCAAAGCGATCAAAGGTTTAGAAAAGGGTTTGGTGCTTAAAAATGAATTGAATTGCTTACCAATTTATGCTTTGCTTTGTTTTGTGACTTTAAACAAAGAACAGCCATATTTTGTACATAAAAAATTATATGCATGTAGAAAATACACTTTGGTACAGAAAGTATATGTATATAGACAGCCTGGATCTTGTAATCTTCGTTTTCTTCATCTGATGGATCTGCAGAATGAAGACACAACAGGTAAAGTTCCATAAATGTGATGTATCACGGAAACACACTGAACTCTAAGACGGATATCAATGAAACAAACCCCTGCAGTCAGATTTCCTACTTCCTTTGACCACCCCCCACTCTGTTTTGGAATGTTTGTTGACAAACAGAAAAATAAAAGTGGACACAGCATTGGCATTAGTATTACCTTGGGAATTTTGCATTTACACTGAAGGTAAAAAAAAAAATTACACTTACAGTGCATTTGTGGGTGCCTTGTTCCCACTTCTGTTTTCCTTTCCTGAAGCCTTTCAGGACAACAATACTTCAGGTTAATTTGGCAGTGTCTGCGTTCTTTATGGGAAAGCTGGATATCTTTAGCCTAGCTCAGCACAAGGCCTGGGTCATGCCAGTTGTGTATTTTCCATTGAAACAACTATTTTGATATCAGGAGCATGCTAGTCATCTGGCAGTGTTAACATTTGCTGTAGATGACTGTTGATGTGACACCCCAACCTTATGTGCAAGATTGGGAAAAAGGGTTGTAGATGCCTGGATAGATAGACGGGCAGACATCTTTACTAGACACTTGCTAATATAATGATGTATTGTGCTTCACCTGTTTGCCTCGATGTTTGTGACATAGCAACAATTAACATGCTTTGTCAAGAGACTATTTAATGGACTAAGCACTGACAAAAAATGTGCACCATAACACAATGTTTAACTCATGTGTGGCTATAGTGCCCTCTGCCATGCATGAAACATCTGATTTGTGTCTGAACAGTGAGTTCTAAAATCCAAATCTTCCTCTATGTGTATAGAGCTACTAAATACTTTCTACTACAAATAAAAAAAATATAAAAATAATAAAAAAACACTGACCTGAGCAGCTAGACAAGCACAATCATGATTGTTGACTTCCACGACTGTGCAGCTTTAACTGAGTGGAATAAAATACGTAGGTGTCATTTGATAAAAAAAAAGAAAAATAGTTTTCTGTTACCTTTGCTTATCAGTATCTGTTTGATCCCCATGTGATCAGTACCATCATTTAATGATGAAATCTTCTCAAGTATTGCTGGAGGTGCAATGGTGTTCGCAGACTCCAAAACTAGATATTATATTTTGTTAGTTAGTCAAATAATTCCTTCTCATTCATAGTCTGGGCTGATGTGTGATACCTCTGGAAGTATAGCCAAATGGATTGTGAGACCTCTGTGCAGCTCCAGGTGGAACCGGCTGGGCTCAATCACATTCTGAAGGATGCATCCCCCATGCTGGTTTAGCTCCACTTATTCCCATTATCGGCTGACAAGCTATGTTACCCAGGAAGAAAAACAAGTTTAAGCTGAAGCAAAAAGATTGTGCAATGTACTACTTTCTTCCGCCATGTTGTATGGAGAGAGAGAGGGTGGGAAGCATGTCCTAGCAAAAAAAAAAGCATAATTAATGAGGTTCCAGCTAACACTGGTAGCTACATACTGTGGGGCTGCATCACATGGATCAGCTGTCATGATCTCAGGGAAAAAATGCTTTTTTGAAGGTCATGCTTGCAATGACTGGTAATGAGAATTAGTTGAGACATTGGTTGGTAAATGAGAGACCACTGGGACTCTAGTAGCCATTGTAATATCCACATGTGATATCTCACCAAGAGGACTAGAGTGATTGCTGCTGCCATGGAGCCTAAGGTTTGAAGAATTAATTTTGCTGGAACCTTGTCATGTAGCAATTGACCAACCTGAGATCTTATGCGTTGTAGCCTTTCTGGAGGGAGAGATGCAATTCCAGAGGCAGTGTCTAAGTGGGCTCCAATGAAGTCCAGTTTTTGAGTGGATTGAAGTGTGGACTTTTTGAAATTTATAGTTATTCCCAGAGATGCACAGAGATGTATGGTGTTATCTCTTGCGCATTCTAATTGACACCTGGTGGCAGCATTGAGGAGCCAGTCATCAAGATACTGAAATACTCAAAACCCTTGCAGTCTTAGATGAGCTACTACCACTGCCATGCATTTGGCAAACACCCGGAGGCTGTGGTGAGTCCAAAGGGTGGTGCTCTGAATTGGAAATGACTGGCTACCAGCTGGAAGCACAAAAACCTCCTAGAGCTCTTTTCCATTTTTATGTAGCAATAAGCATCTTGGAAGTCGTTACAGCACATCCACTTGTCTTTTTCCAGGAATGGAAGTATCAACTGTACCGTGACCATCCGGAATTTGGTTTGTTGAACTGCCTTATTGAATTGGCTAAGACCCAGGTTGGGTCTGCAGTCCCCTGTTTTCTTGGGCACTAAAAAGAATCTCGAGTAAAATACGGATCCTTTCTGGTCTGGTGGGACTTTCTGGATGACTCTTTTGCTTAGCAGTTTTTGAATTTCTAGAACTGCCGTTACCCTGAGACTGGGTGGTACATCTGGGAGTTTTTTCTGGGGCTTTGGGGGTTGTGATAGAGGAATTTGGTAACCTCTGGATATGATTCCCTGCACCCATTTGTCCATTGTTAACATTTGCCAGGCAGACTGGTGCAGAAAATGTCATCTCCTGACTGCCTGCAGAGGTGGGCAATTGAGCACCCTTTCAGGGGTGCTGGTAGGAAAGTTCCAGAGAAGGTCTATCTGGATCCCTGATTCTGCAGTCCATTTTTCCCTCTAGGGTGGCATCTTCCATTGCTCCATCCTCTGCCCTGGAGAAAGTCGTTTCCTCATGAAACTTGGAAAGGCCCTTTAGATTTTTTAAACCATAGTCTCCCACTTCTCTGGTTCCTGGAATACAGTCTCTAAGGAGTGGAGAAAAGTATGCCAGTGGCAGAAAGGGTCTTACTGTCCTTTTCACATCTGGCTAGAGTATCTTTTAGCTTGGGACCAAACAGGGATTTGATGAATGATGCTTTAAATGGCTCCACAAATTCGCACAAGCACACCCAGGAATGCCTTCTAATGGCTATGCCTGAACCTGCTTTCCTAGTCGTCCTTTCAGCTAAATGGGCAACAAGCCTTATGGATGAGTTAGAAATTGATTCTAGGGTTGCAAGCTGAGAAGTAACTTTATTTCATACCCCATCAGTCACTGCTCCTTCGAGGGTGTCCAAAAGCTCCTTGATCAGATCCCTCTGTAGTCTTGTAAAGTGTACCATATAACTCAAGGACTTTAGAGCAAAGGTTGATGAAGTATAAACATGCTTCCCAAATCTATCCAAAGTCCTAGAGTCCATGTTAGAAGGATGAATAGTAGGACTTTCCTCAGCAAGTTCCTTTCTGGTGGCTGCCATTACCACCATGGTGTCAACAGGAATTCTTTGGCCCAATGTGGTTCCTCTTTAGGGGCTGATAATACTTGATCAGGTCTCTTAGGGATTGGCACTATGGTGTTGGGCATCTTCCACGCCTGCTGAGTGATCAATTTAATGAGATCGTCAGCGAATGGAGTGATCCAAGAAGTAGAGGGTTGAGCAGGAAAAGCCTCCAGGTATACTGATTCCTCTGAGGAAGGTTGGGAGGAGGGCCACCCACCCCTCTGTTTCAGGATTTCTAGTATGTCCCTGAAGGAAACATCATCAGGGGGTGACCTGGGGAACCTTCCCCGTCATTGAAATCAGTATCTTCAGTGAAAGACTCCTCCAGGGAGTCTAAGTGCTTCCTCTTGTACTTTCTTTTCACAGGGACTTCCTCAGGGGGATGATCTGGGGAAGTATCTAAAGAAGAGACTACCAAGGTAGGTGTTACCTGAGACTTTTGTGCTTTCTGTCCCAGGGGTGAGACTGATGGTAATGCAAGTTGAGGGGATACCGAAATCTGTCCCAACAGGGATGGCACAGTCTGTGAGTCTCCAACAGACAGTTTCCTCTCCATAATCTGGAAGACTGGCCCCCCTGTAGAGGGGTGGGGGCCCGGAAATGAAATAGACTTCTTCGGAACCAGGGTCACACCCTGCACTGAGGAAGACACCTCCAGAACAGAAGCCTGGGTCAACTGCAAAGGCCAAGGCACTGAGAGACATAGATGGTTCCAAAGGAACTGAAATGATACCATGCATCTCAGACCCATGCAGAGAGTCTTAACACTGGGTGGTCTCCAGAGCTGAAAGTTTGGAGCAACTCAAGGGGGTCCTTGGAACCGGAGATGAAGATGCTACTGGAACTGAGATAGTTGGAGCCAGGAGAGTTGGGATCAGGGGCTCCAAAGGCTCAGCAAGAGCTGGAGGAGGAGGATATGGGGGTGTCATAGGATGAATGGTTCTGATACTGGTGTGGCTCAGAACCGAGGGCAATCCTCTCACCACCAGTAGCTAATCCACCAGTGTCATAATGTTTGTCTCTGAGAGACTCTTAGTAGAACTAACAGATGCAGTAGAAGGAGATTTCAGAGGTCTCACTTAAATAGGTCAACAGAAGGGGAGAAGGATGTTCTTGGGAGCAGAGGCAGCCCCAATTGCTGCTTTTACCGATATCCAGAAGGAAGAAGAAGCAGAAGAAGCTGGAACCAATTTAATGGTAGTAGCAATAGTCGGTGTAGGCAAATATTCTGGTGCCGATGAACTCTTTGGTACCGAGGAAGGTGTAACTATTTTCCTTGATGGTTCCGCGGACTTTGGAAGCAAGTAAGGCATTTTCTTTGAGACGGGAGAAGAAGAGGAAGATGATGAAGTACCAGCTTTCTGTCTGGACTCAGAAATGGCCTAGTCAAATCCAGTTTTAAGTAGTCCTTTTAATATTAATTTGTTTTTCCTTTCCATTAAAGTACGGGTAGAAAACCTGTGACAAATCGCACAGTTCTCCTGCAAATGTATCTTGCCAAGGCAATGCACACACAGGGTATGCCCATCTGAATTGGGCATTTTGCCCTCACATTTCTTACACCTTTTAAATCCAGAGGTGTCCTTAGAGGGTTTAGAAGGAGAAAGTTTCTCCTGTTGTTCTACCATAACAAGTTCAAGCAGTCACACAAAAAAGAAATATAGATAAAGCAAGATTTTTTTTTTTAATAGAAAGTAGAAAGAAAAATACCAGCGTTGGAATGATAGACTACCTTTAAAGGTAATGAACAGAAGTGAAAGTGGGTACCAACAATGGTACTGGACAGTCTACCAATGGTAGAGGGGAGACAGAAACCACCTACAATAAAAAGAGGGAGGAGCGGGTAGAAATACAAGGAGTTATGAAGAAGAAACTTTAGAAATAAAGTGTCAAAAAAGAAATTACTCACAAACTAAGACAAAACTCGTGAGAGTGAGCGAATGCTTCTGGTCTGCAAAGTGGCAAATGAGATCTGAGGTAGTCTCTGTGAGGAGCATTATGGATAGAGCCTGGCTTAAGAGTTTGGAGAGCGTGAGCTGAAGTAAACAGCCGTCTTGGTTCCGAGGTTCGGAACTGAACCCCACTGTCAATGATTGAGTGAAGACTGACATCAGGTCTGATGTTTGGCTGCATTGATTTTTGGATTTTCTACATTTAGGGTTTGGATATTTCCATTACTATTTGATTTTGTTTGTATTATTTATTATTTGACATTTCTTGAACGGGTTAGTCCAACTGGGAAAAAGCCCTTTTTCACTGGAGACCCAGGGAGAAAAGCTCCACAGTAAAAACATACAATTAATTTGACATATAATAATCCAAAAGATTTATATAGACATAAGTAATAGCAAGTTTAACATACATAGCAATTTGAATATACCTTTCAGCACGAGGAGATACAGAGGAGTGAAACAAGAAACAATACAGCTAGGCATTAACTTTTGAAAAGTTTATATAGAAAAAGTAAGACTGTCTGTGAATAGGAAAAGAGTTAGTCAAGTATGAAAAGAATTTCTAAGAGTGCAGGATAGAAGCAGAGAGGAAGGAAAGATAAGTAGCAGTGTTGCAATAAAGAGACATAAGGAGAAAGGTAGGGTTTCACAGAATTAGAAGCAAGATAAGAGACTAGGGTACCTTAGGGAGAGGAGTAAACCAGGAGGAAGATAGCATAAACATAGTTTATTTTCCTTGAAGTGAATTTTTATTGCCTTTCTGAATTGGGATTTGGATCTAATGAATCAGATGTTGAGAGGTAGTTTGTTCCATTTCTCAGCAGAGTAACAGCTATAGAGGTTTTTTCTTATGTCTTGGGCTTGAGAATAGTCAGTAGATGTTGTTCAGAGTTCGCAGGGTTCTAACAGGTGTGTAGGGGGAGATGATTGATGAAATACTGGGGCAGAAAGTGGGTTGGTATAGAATAGAATTAATTATTTGAAGCTGAGAGAGGAGGGGGTGATGAGGGAACTCTGTCTATTTCAGTTTTCTGAGTGCTAAACAGTGATGAGTGAAGTAAGGAAGTTCAGCAGCAAATTTAGCTACCTTGTTGTAAGTGACTCTAGAAATAAGTGTGGATTGTAAGTTGGTGAGAATTTGAGAGCCATAGAGAAGTATTGGTAATAGGTAGGCATGTGAAAGAGATCTTTTAGCAGTATTAGAGAGAAAAGTTTTGTTCCTGTAAAGAAGACTAAGGTTTTGATGGGTTTTCTTAATGTTACTTAGAACATGCAGGTCAAATTTTCGCTGGTCATCAATAATGACTCCTAGTAGTTTGGTGTGGCTTTCTGCTATGGTGGCTGTGTTATTGTGGGAAGAGATGGTGAAAGATGATTTCAAATGAGAGAAAGTTTTTGGTATGAAGAGTAAGAGTTTGATCTTCTTTAGATTTAAGATTAGAAGGCTTAGGCTGAGCCAGTTTTCAACAGACAAGAAAGAGTTGAGTTTTAATATGAAGTTCAGGGAGAGTATCAGCAATGGTGATGGCTGTGGAGTCATCTGTGTACTGGACAAGTGATGAATATTGGGTTGAGGAAGAGAAATGATTAGTAAAAATATTAAAAAGCAGTGGTCCAAAAACTGATCCTTGGGGAACTTACATCTGTATAGGGAGTTCAGGGGAGATAGCAGAGCACTATTTGACAGATTGGAAACGGTTGCTAAGATAACTGGAGAACCATGAGATAGTGGTGGTAGATACGTTTAACAGAGATAGTTTGTCTAACAGAATGAGGTGGGAGACAGAGTCAAATGCCTTTGAGAGGTCAAGAAAGAGACAAGAAACAGGTTTATTCTGGTCTCTGGCTTGCAAAATGGTATTTATGAAGGAGACAAGAGCAGTAGATGTACTATGACCAAGAAAAAAAAACATGTTGGGTAGGGGTGATTAGGTTCTCATGTGTAAGGAGTTGTAGGATTTATTTGTGTACACATTTCTCCAAGATCTTGGATAGAGGTGATAGAATTTCTATGGGCCTATAGTTAGACAGTTCAGTAGAATTACCTCCTTTATGGATGGGAAGAGCGTAGAACTTTTTTCCATTTGTTAGGGACCATAGTTTTAGTAACAGACTGATTGATGAGAATAGAGATGGGTAGTGCTAGTGAGTTGGCAGCTAGTTGGAGAAAGAGAGGAGGGAGACCATCAAAAGCGGGATAACAAGGTTTAAGTTTCAGGAGTAAACATTTTACATATGTAATGGAAACAGTTTTTAAGCAGAAAGCAGAGGAATTATTAGAGGGAATAGGAGGGAAGGAGGGTCTGTTGGAGTAAGTGTGTGGAAGATTTATAAGTTTAGCGATAAAGTCTATGAAGTAGGAGTTGAAGTTAGTAGCAGTTTGGGGAGGAGTGAGAGAGGCACTAGGCTGTGGAGTAGATGGGTTACCGAGATGAAGGATTTGATTAATTGTAAACCAGAATTTCTTTGGGTTATGTAGGTGTATTTTGGGAGGATTAGAGTAGTAGTTTCTCTTCTCATTGTTAACTGCTTTTTTTAGTAAGGTTGCAAAGGTGGCTATATTGTTGTAGGTAAAAGTCCAGTTTGGTTTTGGACCAAATCTTCCAATTTTTATGCCTTTGAGCGATTAGGTAGTGAGCGGCGGGAGTCAGCCAGGGAGATATGGCAGATTTTAATCTAACATAATGTATAGGGGCAAGAGAATAGAGTATGTTATAAAATATATTATTAAATTCAGTGACAGCTTCCTTGAGTTGTAGTTGTCTGAGAAAGGACCCGTTAATAACTGAGAGTTGACTATTAAGTTCATTAGGGTCAAAGTTTTTTAGATTATGGCAAGCTTTGATTGTATTTGTTTAAGTAAGTGTGAAATAAAACAAAGGGCTTTAATTGGACAGTGGTCACTGAGGGTATCAGGAAGGGTTTTAGGGAAGTGATATTTATGGGGGTGTGATACTGGTATCCAATCAAGTATAGATGAATGGGTAGTAGATTTAGTGGTAAAAGTAGGTGTAGCTATGAGTTGGGTAAAACCATGTAAGTTGATGAAAGTAGAGGGAGATGCTAAGGTAAGAGTAGACCAGTCGATGTTAACATCTCCCATGATTATAGTCTCATTATGGCGATCAGATGAGAGAGAGGAAAGAATACTTTCCAGTATTGTGATGTTGTCACCAAGTGGAATGTAAATTGCAGCAATGTTAAGTGAGGTGTGGGGGTTAATTTTACAGTTAGCCAAAAGTAGTTCTGCAGAAGAGTGTGATGGGGAAGGGGACACTAGAGGGGTAAGTGTTAGATTTTCAGTGTACATTATAGCTATGCCTCCTCCATTTTTATTGGTTCGATCTAGTCTTAAGATGTTATAGCCAGGGGGAAGGATGCTTTTATCTGGAATGTGGGGTTTAAGCCAAGTCTCAGAAAGGGCTATGATGTTAGGAGAGTGTTGAGAGATCCAAGAATGGAATTCAGCAGTTTTATTTACTAAGCTTCTCATGTTGATGGCATAGAGGGAGATGTGCTTATGTGGAATATGGGAGAAGGAACTGATGGATTGTTTGGAGATACCACAAGAGGGTGAGGGTGAACTAGGGCCAGGGTTGGCGTGTATGCCACCTTCAAGTAAAAGAGATAGGAGAGTGAAGGTTGATTGTATTATATTACACACTATTGTATTTTAAAATGTTGTTTAACTGCAAAGTTCCTTTTTTGGGGGGGGAGTCTTAAAAGTTGTTGTCTGGAGTCGGTTAAGAAACATTCTTTTTGCATTCTTTGATTGAATAGGAATTAGATCATCATCTAGCTAATTATTGGGAGGAGCTGGGAAACAGTTTTCTTATTTAATTAAGGTATTCACCTACATTCCTCTTCAGCTACAAGAGCTCTGAGTTTAAAACTGCTGTTTGACTGCATTGATTTTTGGATTTTCTGCATTTAAGGTGTAGAAATTTTGATTACTTTTTGATTTTGGTCATATTATATTACAGTTTGTTGTATTTTAAATGTTGTATTCCCACCACCTGCACAATTCTTATGCTTTTAAACTTGGTGTCTTTTTAGCCGCCCGCCCTTACTGTAAATTACAGTTTGCAAGGCCCTCCCAGCATACCTCTCAACACCTTTGAGCAAGAAATAAGGACAAAGTCATAAATAATGGGGAGACAAAGGCTCAAAAATAGGGACACTTTTTAAATATTGCTCTTACAAACTTAGAAAGTTGGTAGAATAACAGGTTTTGCATTAGCATAAATTTTCTGAAAGGTAAAATGTCTGTACTTCAAATCCCTGTCACTATTCTTTTACTTCACTCGTCAAAAATTTGCTAGTGATTTGCCAGAAAACCAAAATGTTATGAGAAACAGACCAAAAATAAGAGGAAAAAATCATCTCGACATTCTGTGAAAATCTGTACAGTTGAGAGGTATGCCTCCCAGTGCTATTTCTACTGGAAACTGACAAATCAAACTGATAAGGCACTCTGATTAGATTCTTAAAGCTCGAGTTAGTCTCTCTTTCATATCATCCCATTTCATCTAGTGAACATTGCAATAATCAGTGTTAATCTAAACTGTATATTGTTCTTTAATGCATTTTTCCTTGTTTTTACTGAAGGTAATCTGTTTGAATTTTTACTTAATTTGGGACCTCAGTCTTGTAGTATCCCCCACAGTAGTGGGAGAATTGTGAGTTGCTGCAGGAGTTGAGCCTCATTTATTTAATTTCTACTTTTTTTTACTGTTTGTATTTTATTTTATTTATTTATTTAACATTTGTTTACCGGGAAAGTCCGACTGGGACAGGCCCATTTTCATCAGAGGCCTGGGAAGAAACGCACCAGACACATGTCTTTGGAATGTGGGAGGAAACCGTGGCACCCAGAGGAAACCCACGTGAATGTAGGAAGAACATGCAGACTCCACACAGAAGGCACTCCAGTCAAGGATCAAACTGGAGAACTTCTATCTGTGAGGCGACAATGCTAACTGCTACACCACTGCGTTTACTTGTTCTGGGGACCTTATTCTTGTAGTATTACTCACAATTGTGAGAGAATTGTGAATTGCTGCAGGATCCTGACCTCATTTGTTACATTTCTACTGCATTTTTCTGCTTGCGTTTTACTTGGTCTGGGACCATAGTCATATACTATAATTTAAAATAATGACAGAATTGTTAATTGTTGCAAGATCTGAACCTTATTTATTACATTTCACTGCATTTTTTTCTACTTGCACTTTACTTGGTCTGGGGACCTTTGTGCATCCAGTCTTGTAGTAACACAATAGTGAGAGAATTATGAATTGATGCAGACTCTGAGCTGTAACAAATATATATATAAGATTACAGACACACAAGCATACATACAGAGATGCGCACACATGTGTATACACACATTTTTTACTGCTTACAGATTGGATTCTTTTCTAACTTTTCTAAAACCTGTGCTGAGCTTTGCAGTAGTGGATTGCAGTACCCTGAATAGACGTGTGCACCTGGTGTTGAAATTTTCCATATAAATCTTTCTCTGCTGTTTTCTTCAAGTATCTGTCTGAATGTAGAGCAGCTAGTTTGCTCACTGAAAAACATTACCCTAATAGTGTTGTTGTAGATCAGTTCTAGACTGTCTCCCCAGCCCATCAACTCCAAACATCTATTTCACCTGAAGGATCCACAAACATGGATGTGCTCTTTCAATACTGTCTTTCCAGTCAGTCTGGTGGAAATGGGCATCCTGAGGCAATGTAGCAGTTTAGCATGTTTACTGGCAACCATCTTATTTTTAAGCAGACTGATTCATTATACAAGACATGTAACTTATACTATGTCTTTTGAGGCAAAGCTTTTGTATACAGACACTGATCTCTCCAAACAGTTTGCCAGTAACACACACACTCGCACTCTACACCAGCTATGGATCAGGCACATAAAGTCACATATGCTGAGGCTCTTAAATGCAATCTACCCAAGCCTCAAAGGCCTCCTATATACTGCCCTCAACATCCTTATAAACATTATACAAAGGCAACACTCCCTGGGACACACACAACCACATCTCACAATATCTCAACCTCTAAGGCCTTAAGGCAAACTGTCATGCACCCCAATATACTGGTCACTGGAAACTCTGTTGTGAGTGAAACCGATACCCCTCTCAGGGTGAGCAAGGAGACAGTCACAGTCAGTTGCATATCAGGAGCAAGAATCCACCAGATCACACATGTACTCAGGACATTGAACCACAGATACCAGTATGACTCTGTCACAGTCCTTGTGTGTGTTAATGACCTGAGACATACCTCTCTGGACTATATGAAGAGAAACATGATAGAGCTTTCAGATTGTGTGTCCCTGGCAGGAATGAGCCTAGCACTGAGCAACATTTTACCTTCTTCAAGGATGATACCAGAAAATAAACAGAAAAATGATTGACTTTAACAATTGGCTTAGTTACTGGTGCCATTTTAAGGGAGTCCAGTATTTGTCAGCTTGGGAGGACATATTGACAAACCCCATTGCTTTGCTAGGGATGGTCTACACCTGTCCCCACTAGGCTTTCAAATGCTGGCCAAATCATTATCCACCCTTTTAGTGCCTTTTTAGGCAATGTCAATCTGATAAACCTTCCAACATAGTAAATTATACACAAGATAAACTAAAGGTGTTACTGCTCAGTGATAGGAGTCTCAACAATAAGCTCCACTCCCTGGAAGCATTCCTCACCCTGGAGAGTGTTGACATCTGTGCAGTTACTGAGACATGGTTTAAAGCTGTGGAAGGCACCCCGGCAGTATAAGGCTATAATGTCTTCCACAGGTTTAGCTCAGCTCCCACACACGAAGATACAAAAGATGGAGATGTAACAATCTACATAAAAAAGTAAGCATATCACAAGATTGGTCGGTTTACCTTTACATAATCGAATCACAGTGGTGCGATTGCTAACATGAGCGAATTGTAACCACGGAAGTCAAAACAGCGACAATTTAATATGTTCAAAAATCAGCAAATCGAAAAGCAGATTTGCTGATTTTCGAACATAAATATCAAAAGAAAATTCTAATGAAGTGTAAAGCAGGGGGGCAAGCCCCCAATACCCCCCATGTAGGGGGCTTCTCCCAACACCCCCACTTTAATATTCTAACTCCGAGATCGCACTACAGTGGGGAAAGGAAGTATTTTCCGATCCCCACTATAGTGCAATCCGCCCCAGAATGTCGAATGTGCAATGAGCAAATGTCACTGTGCATTCACTCATTGCACATTTGAACCTTTTTCCGTTCGGCATTTGCAATATGCACAGATGAAGGTAAACAAATTGGTCAAACAATATAACATGCTTGAGCTACTCTGTGTCCAACTAACCATAGGTAAAGTCCAATGCCATATCTTTGCTAACTATAGGTCCCCATCTATGACCCAGGATAACCATACTGCAAACTTGAATGTACTGAAGTTACTCACCATTCAGCCCAACACCATATTCATTGGTGATTTCAACTATTCCACCATGAACTGGGATACATATACAACCTCTAAAATGCAGGATCTAAGATTCCTGGATTTTGTCAATGCAAACACCCCAAAACAGCTAGTCTGCACACCTACTAGGGGTACAAATATCCTGGAGCTGGTACTCAAAAATATGAGGGAACATTGCACCCCCTTGTGTAATGCCCTCACTGGTCAGAGCAGATCAGAAGTGGTCTCTCTTAAAAGAAATATAAAGACTGAGCTCCTGCAAACCTCAGAACCTTTAAGAAATTTCCTAAGGCAAACTATCTCTTATTAAGCAATGGCATAGCTAAATTCCAAGACCCCCCAAACTCAGAGAACATGGCGGCCAATGGGGAAGTGTTTACAAAAACCCTGTACAAGTATGTAAATAACTGCATAGAAACAGCAGTACAAAACTAAAATAAACTTAGGACAAACTACAAAAACAAGCCCCCATGGTAGATGCCAAAAAAAAAAACTCCCTTATCAGTCTCAACAAACAACTCAGGGGACTAATTAAGTTCACCAAAGCCAACTTTGAGACAAAAACAGTTTGCCAAGTCTAAGGATAACTATAAGGCATTTTTGAGTTATGTATGCAACCTTAAAGTGTACAGCCAACAATGTGCTGAACTAATTATAAATGGAACTTATATACAAAACTAGGGGATACAGCTAATTTGTTGGCCAATAAATTTAGCTCCAATTTTGTCTCCCATCACCCCCAGGCCCCCCCCCCAGGAAATACCCTTATCATTTCTCTCCCAACAATCACTAAAGAACAGGTCGACACTGCATTCTCTAGAGCTAAAAGCACTGCATTAATGGGTCCTGATAATATCCCAGGATGCTTCCTAAATATGTTGAAACATGAGCTGTCAGACCCACTAGAATCTTTATTTCGCCATAACTTCCAGACAGACTTTGTCCCTAGGGAATGGAGAACTGCAATGGTCATCCCTGTACACAAAGGCAGTCCATCATCAGACCCAGGGAACTACAGACCCATATGTTTGACTAGTCTTATATGCAAGGCCATGGAAAGAATTATCATGGACCTGATAAACAAAGATAAAGGAAATTTTCAAACACCAGGCATTTGCAACAGCTGGAGTGGCTGCAGAGGGTCCTTACTAAAAGAATACAGGATGTAATTATGTCTTATGGCACCCACCTCAAAGGTCTGTCCCTGTAGTCTGTCTTCCATAGAGTACTGATGGGTAATCTATGCGTAACCTACAAGGCATTCACTGATCCAGTCCTGATGGATCTGCTGCTTCACATTTGCAAAAAAAAAAAAAAAGATATAAAGATCCATACCTTGTCTGTGACATAAACAAAGCATTTTGGAGGGGCTGGTACTTGTCTTGGAAATTACCCCTTCACTGGACCACTCATTCATATGGAAGAGAGCTCTTCTTTAAGCCTATTCAAACTCAGTTGGACCAGTGGATGGAAAATCTCTATTTTACCCTGGGCTTGTTATCTGTGGCTCTTATGGACAGGGGTAGTTTGCAGATTCTCTACAACACAGGCATATATTTAAAAAGCTGTTGTAGCCCATGGGCACTGATAACTGAAAAAAATTGTGGCAAGAATGTCTAGACCTAAAAAGGCTCTAGGGCCATTAGCCTAGTCTCCTCCTATGATGCTATAAAATGTAATATTTTGCATATCTGCATGTATTATATAAATATTTCCAGGAGTGTCTACATAGCAACATCCTGTAACAGCATTTCACTATTCTACGCACAGGTCAGGAATGACTGATACAGTCGTCAGTGAGTCTTTAGCTAGAAGTGAAAGAACTGAAATGGCAGCTACGAATGAGAGCGGGCTATGCACCAGGACTTAATGACAATTTGAACTTAAAGTGTGTCTTGCAATGGCAAGACTGTTTCCATTTTCTATTGTTATTTTTCTGTACAATTATTGGAATTCATACAGTTCATAGACATATTCTTTGTTTAAGTAACATGTAGTTTGTACAGCCTCACCTTGAAACCAGTGGGTTGCCTCTGTGCAACAGACTTACTGAATATGCATTAGTCATACTATCTCTTGATTTAGGATTGGTTACTGTAACCTAAGTTGGGTGTTATGTTTCTATTTTATTACATTTTTATTACCCTTTGTTCATTATTTAACTCTGCACTGTTGTACATTTCTTGTTTTCTGATGAGGTTCCAGGATATTTAAGGAATGAAAGCCCTAAAAACCACCAGTTCGTGTGTTGTGTTTTTTGTCCATATGCCTTAGAAGTTTTTTAAGTGTAATAGATTTATTTTCTTCGCTTAGTTTTCCTTCAATTTCTGTGGTATATATACATATATATATATATATATATATATATATATATATATATATATATATATATTTTTGTTTATGGGTGGTTGCAAAACTGCATTCTCAGGAATTTAGCTGATGCTAAAGCTGTCCACACAGGAAATGTTCAACTTTCAGGAAGTATTGAATTCCAGTCAGGCTAGGCATTAATGAACTAAGGACTTAGTGTCAATATTCTGTTTTCTTCCTTATTTTGAGGGGTGGGGAGGGTTACAAAAGCCATATCCGTACATTTGACAAGGACCTCAAATTAATAAAATATATTTTTAGCGTGTATAAAATATATATTCATATAATAACATAATATGAGAAGTGTAACTGCTTCATACAATTATTTCTTTAATAGTTTCAGTTTTAAAATGTTTGTAATGCTAATGTTGTCATTTAATCTTAATAGCTGACCCAATTCAGTGTCATTTGCCACTGCAGTTCTCTGTACTGTAGAAGAGAATCATAACCTTTTTGTTTTCAACGAGCAAGAATTATATTTCTAATGCCTAAAAATTAATACAATTTGTTGAAGCTAGTACATGAAGTAATATGTTCTAAAGTGCACAGAGTTAACATCTGCAAGCTATAAAAAAGGCTCATACCAGCACTGGCATTGACTTCCAGTATAGTCATATATACAGTATAGTCAGATACTTGGAAATGTGCCACGGTCAGATTACGTGACACTTGTGTCTGTCTCATTTCTGGGAAACATAGTGGACCCCCGTGGATGTAGTGGATGAGGGTGCAGCATCCCTTGCATAGGAGGAATCTCTTGTAATTGAGATCCTCTGAAGTGCTGCAACTTGCCTGAAACAGCATTTTTGGAGGGATGGAATGATTCCTCTGAAGCTTAACTATCAATGCTCAGTATTAGGGGGGTTGCCCAACACTGTCAAACATCATAATTCTCTCTGATCTACAGGCAGCATTGGGCATTAATCCACAGATGTGCAGGAGTGTGCCCCTTGTAGAGTCTGCTGACAGCTAGTCCTTAAGGAAGCTGGTAAGTGTCTTGTGTGGAATGTGTGATTATGCTGCCCAGTTATTTATTTATTTATTTGACATTTGAGAACTTACTTATTGCCCATCACGGGTGGTACAGTGAAATACAAAACTGAGACGTAACTAGACAAATGTTACATAACAAAGGAAGGAATATAGAAACTGAAAAACATATATTTGAAGTATAGGTTAATACATCACATATTTGAGTGAAGCCGAGATATACTGCAGTAGAGAATTCTTGAGAGTTAGAGCTGTAAAATAAAAATTTGTATTAGAAGTATAGAAATGTGGGAGCAGGGTTTATGTAGGGTCTTGGCAGGGGCAGATCTATGAGTTAGATAAAAAGTTTTTTTAGTTCTTTTTTGAGTCAACTTGTGTGCATGACATTTATTACATCAAAAGGGAGTTTGTTTCAGGCTTGAGATGCAGAGTATTTGTGTAAGAGTTTACCAATGGTTTTATTGGGCTTCTAAATATCTACCCAATGTTGGTCAGAGCTGCAAAATGAATGATTTGGGATATAGTAGGACACTAGAGAAGAGACAGAGTGGCAGGCAGTGGGTTTGTTAATTATGGAATGTGTTATGTGAGCTGTGAAATTAGTAGTTGTTGGGGAAATTCTAGCCACTGTAGGTTGTTTAGTGCAATGCAGTGGTGAGAAGTGTATGGCTGGTTTGTGGAAAATCTTGCAGTTTGTTATAGGTTTGTTCTGGCTTGGCAGTTAATGTGGATTGTAAATGTGTAACTATTGGAGAAGCATAGAACAGGCTGGGAAGGAGGAATGCCTGAGCCAGAGAAACTTTAGATTCTAAAGTAAGGAATTTTTTGCTCCTATAAAGTAAACCCAATTTTTGGTGATTTTTTTTTGATATACTGTTGAATGTGTAGGTTAAATTTTAATTGGTCATCAATTATGGTACCGAGGAGCTTTGTGTGGGATTCTACTTTAATTATTGTGTTATTAAGTGATGAGATGGTAAAGGTGGCTTTGTGGTGACAGAGAGAGTTTGGAAGGAAGAGAAGACGTTTGGATTTATTTGGCTTTAAGATGAGCTGGTTTTCCATAAGCCGTCTTTCAACAGAAAGGAATGTGTTTTGGGTAAATGTGTGAAGTTGAGTGATATTGTCAGAGGAGGAGATAAGAGTAGAGTTGTCTGCATATTGAATAAGAGAGGAGTGGCTGCAGGATGTATGTAGGTTGTTAGTAAAAATGTTGAAAAGTAGGACTCCAAGAATGGAGTCCTGGGCATCATGTTTGAATGGGTAGAAAGGCAGAATAGGAGGTGCCATCCAACATACTGCAGACTTTTGGTAAGGTATCTGGAGAACCATTTAAGGGTGGAAGATGAGAGGTTGAGATCAGATAGTTTTGTAAAAAGCTTAGAGTAAGATAATGTATTGAAAGCTTTAGAGCGGTCTAGGAACAGTCAAGAAACAAGTTGGTCTCTAGTTTCAGTTACAGCCTGGGTAAAAGATATAAGGGCAGGAACAGTGCTGTGGTTAGGCCAAAAGCCATGTTGGGTAGCAGTCAGAAAGTGTATCAGAAAGTTGAATCTGGGTGTATACACATTTTTCAAGGATTTTTGAGGGTGGAGAAAGAATAGCTATGGGTGTAAAATTGGAAGTATCAGTAGAGTTTCACCCTTTGTGTAGAGGTATAGTATAGAATGATTTCCAGATGTCAAGGACTATGGATTCTTGGATTGATCTATTTATTAGTAAAAAATTAGTAGAAATTGGGTAGGCTATTGAGTCTGCAGTGAGCTTGAGAAAGAGGGGGGTAGATTATCGGTAGAAGGAGAACATGGTTTCAGTTTATGGAGGAGTGATTTTATTTAGGTGGTGGAAACTGGTTTAAGTGAAAAGGGGGTTTTGTTGGTATGTGGAGGGGGAGTGGTGTTAGGGTCTATATGGGTTAATTTGCATACAGAGTCGATAAAGTGGCAGTTGAGAAGAGTGCAGGTTTCTTGTGCTGTGTTGTTTGGGAAGGAGTTTGGGGATGTAGGATTATCTGGGTGAAGAATTTTGACGATGGTGCTCCAGATCTTTTTGGGATTAAAGAAGTGGTTGGTTTGGGTTTTACTGTAGAATTTTTTTCTTATCGTTGTTAATTTGATTTTTGGTGTGGTTTCTGAGCTCTTTGTAGTTTTGTAGGTGTTTAGGAGATTTGGTTTTAAGCCAGGATTTCCAAGCACTATGTCTTTTATGCATAAGGGAGTGAGTGTCTTGTCAAAGCCTGGGTTTGCTTTTCATCCTAATTTTCCTTAGGAGTGCTAAGGAGTTGAGAATATCTAGAAAGATTTGGTTGAATTTTAGTACTGCATCATTGAGGGGAAGGTGGCAGAAGCAGGACCATTTGAAGGATGAGAATCTGTTATTAAATGTAACCAAATTAAAATGGAGAGTTTGCAACAGTCTTGTATAAGTGAGACCTGTAGAGCTGGGGAGAGTACCTTTGGATGTAAGTGGGCATATGGTCACTTATGGTATTGGGTAGAGTACAGGGGATGTGATAGAGATTTGGTTTAGTTGTGAGGATCCAGTCAAGGATAGAGCTGTTGTTAGTGTTTTTATTCATACATGGGGGGGATTGTATTTAGTTGATTGAAACCATGAAGACTTATGCCGAGGTTTGGTAAGTCTGTACTAGGTATTTTCTAGTCTATATTTACATTGCTGAGGATGACCGTTTCATAGGGTATGTTGTGTGTAATCCATGATAGTATGTGTTCAAGGATGGGGATGTTTTCATCTGGTGAGATTTAAATGTAGGTAATAACAAATATTTTGTGGGAGTTTAGATGATAGTTTAGTATTAACAGCTAAAACTAGATATCAAAATTTGATGCTTATGGTGAGGGCTTTAGTGGCACATATGCTGCAGTGAAAACTACTCTCCATAGAATTGCCACTTCCATCACTGTCTGCCAATATTAACAGTGTTATCTGTGGCTAGGGTAGGCATAGGCTGCCAGGGGCTGACCATGAGCATGGGCCATTGCAGGGGTATGTTCAGCAGCCATGTCTAGAGTTGCTAGAAACCCTGCCAACTCTCATCATGGGCAACAATGACCATCTACCTCCAGGACTGGCATACGTCATCAATGACTATCATCCAGGCTCATGTTATGGAGTAGCACGCTAGCACTGCCCAAGAGGTCATGAGACCTGTACACTCTTAACAGCAAAGGCAAAATAGGCCAAGGTCTCAGAAAAGAACACCATCCATACCTTTGGAGTCCTCAAGATCTGCCCTGTCTCTGCAGCAAAGTAACACCAGGTGATGGGCATGCAGTGGCCTCTTATCCAAGTCACAGGAGGACATAATTATGAACATCATCTATCCTTTCAATCTTAAACATCCTTCTCCACTGATGTGTGTCCCACACCCGTTTAGTGCTGCCAGTTTTGTGTTACTGTGTCCTGTGGCTTCTCTGCAGCTTCTGCTCTTTGTCCACACCCTCTGTCCCATTCTTCCCCACCCAGATTGTGTTGAAAGTCATGTGTTTCTGTGTCTTCTGGTGCTGCAGTCAAATGATGATCTCAGTGATCTACACCACCATCCTCTAGTGGATGTGCAACTGAGCTAGTGTTTGATGCACAGTGAGACCAGACCTTGCACTGATCAGCAAAGCTTGATGAGAACCCTGCATGCATCATGCTTACTGTTCTGTCTCATACCTTTCATGACCCATAGTCATTAACTAGACATTGCGAACCCTGCATGCATCATGCTTACTGTTTTGTCTCATACCTTTCATGGCCCGTAGTCATTAACTAGACATTGCGAACCCTGCATGCATCATGCTTACTGTTTTGTCTCATACCTTTCATGACCCGTAGTCATTAACTAGACATTGCGAACCCTGCATGCATCATGCTTACTGTTTTGTCTCATACCTTTCATGACCCATAGTCATTAACTAGACATTGCGAACCCTGCATGCATCATGCTTACTGTTTTGTCTCATACCTTTCATGGCCCGTAGTCATTAACTAGACATTGCGAACCCTGCATGCATCATGCTTACTGTTTTGTCTCATACCTTTCATGACCCGTAGTCATTAACTAGACATTGCGAACCCTGCATGCATCATGCTTACTGTTCTGTCTCATACCTTTCATGACCCATAGTCATTAACCAGACATTGCTTTCTTGTTGTTTATAGCACCTGTTGCTGCCTACGGATTCTTGCTAACTGCACTTTGTCTTGTGGGTAATGACCATCATTGATTTCACCTGCTGCTGATAGTGGTTGGCATAATTCACCAACATGGTCATAATGTCAGCCCTTTCTCCAACAGAAAGCCAGTGTCTTGCTGGCTGTGTTAGATAAGTACAGTGTAGAGAACTTGTATACATTCTCAAAATTATGCAAATAGATTCATAACGAGTTTTAATAAGCTCTAAAAAAGCAAATGTTATGATTTTCTCAACCCCTCCCAAAATTGTTACCGTACACCCTTATATCTTAACGACATTAAGTAAAATGTCATTCCTAATGGCATAGACAAAAAGTACCTGGGGCTTATAGCTGACTCTTACTGTAGTTTTTCTGCTCATACAGATAACATCACTACTAAAATTTTCTTTCAACTCAAACTGTGTTATAGAATCTGTCACCTGTTATCACCAGCTGCTTGTAAAGTTAAAGCCAAAAATGTCTTAATTCTTAAACTGAAGTAGGGCCTACCTCTAGTATACCTACACTCAGCCCACAATACCTAAAACTGCAACCTGCATAAACCAAAATATGCAGATTTGTATTCCTTGCTTACCAAAACTACTCACTTAAAAGCTGCTAAGATAACATTCTTTAACTAGACAAACCAACATTCAAAAATGCTATAAGAGAAAAAACCTTCGTAGCCAGGATGCCATATGGAATCACATACCAAATGATTTAAAAAATGATCAAACCTTAGAAATGTTAAAAAAAATAAATAAATAAATTGCAATGATTCCTACATAAAGAAGGCAAACATACATGCTTTTGAGGTGTTGGCTTTGAACATCTCCACTCTGTATTTTAATGCACTATAAATGTTGCTGTAGCTAGGATAGCAACAACTGTACATACCTTAGTATCCATAGATATAGGAAGATGATGCATTCCCTGAGAGTCAGTATGTGGGCTATGTAAACTTAACTCTGGGTAATATCCAGGTCCTCTCTGTAACGACCAACTATATGGTCATCAGACACTAGAGGTAATGTTTATGAGTAGTAGGCCTGTGAGGATGTACAATCCATCATCGCAGCTTGTGGCTGCAGCAAGATAATGCTGCTCAACACAGACTGACGCAACTCCAAACGTCTGCAAGCTGCTGCTTTGAATTGTCCATGTGCTTTTCCCTTAAATGACTATATGCAACAAAGTTGTGTGACCATTGAACTGATATCTGCATCACAGCAGTTATGTTTGGTTCATTTTCATGTTGCTATGCACTCATTTCAGCAGGCATTATTATTTGTATGCTTTAGTGCACTCACTTGCATGCACTTCTACTGCAGTGAGCAAACTATTGCATGGTTGTGCAACTGCGATCTATGAATCAGCAACAACAGCGTGCATTACTGAGAATAATACAAAATGTTGTTACATATTACACAATTTGTATGTGAATTCCAGCTGAGTCCTTTAGGTATCCCACTGCAGAGCAAAACCAAGGACCCTTCAAGAGCAGAAAGCAGTGAGCATGGCTTTTTCATTTTGTTGTGGCATAGGATGTGTTGTTATTACAAGAGGATGCTTAATAGTTCTGAATGGCCAGCTGGACAAAATGGGATTATGGTCACTCCTAATGTTAGGTAGTAGTGTGGGATATAGTTATCATTCCTCTCTGGCATTCAAACTTATAGCATAAAAAAACTGTTACTTCTGGTTACTGTTACTCTTGATACTTCAGACAGTTCCTTCTCAGTTTACTCAATCTCTATTTCAAATACTGAATAACATTGTTGCACTTAACCTCAAATCCAGTACTGTTATGTATGCTTTCTGAAGTTCTACTATTCCATTTGTTTTCTTTATTGTATGTAAGTACCACTTCTGTTACACTCTCAAGTCTTATCCAAACTGAGATTGAAATTCATTATTTATCAGTGCTCTACTACAGTTAACAAATTACACAAATAAATAAACCAATCTTCCCTAAAAGGTCCACAGCTATAACAAACAGGGATGTTGATTTGTTTTCTCTGGAAGTCAGTAACATCCATTTATACCACACTGTGCATTAGTCAGCATCATTTCTGCATGGGGGCGGGTGGCAGGGAGAGCAAAGGTTACCATGTGCACATTAGGTAGGAAGATTCTCCTTTCTGACACTTGTGCCATTGTGTCTGTATGGTACTTAGTGAGGAAAGACTTTCTTCCAAGCCCTATGATGTTCTAGCTGACTGTTGCTGCAGATTGAGTGATGCGGTAAAGGTGCAAGAGATGAAGATTGCACTGTTAGAAACACATATCATATTCCTGCTTTATAGATGCAGAAATAAACAAAGAAAATAAAAATGTATTTTACTTAAAGTATAGAATCCTAGAATCATTTTTTAAATCTTATCCTCTGACTTCCACTGTTATAATCAAAAGTAAACTCAAATGCATACATTAGTACAAGTTTACTATATGGCTTTATTATGTCTCTTGTGTGCCTAATATAAGCATTAAAAATGTGAGATTAGACACTCATAACCTGACAGTGTGTTGGACATTTAGGTATGTTTGATTATCTGTCACTTAAATTGGAATTAATGTTTACAGATTTCATTGCTGTAAGTAAATGTACTATCCAAGCCATTATTATATTCAAATTGTATATAGTAGTATTTGGTTTTATTCATGTTGTCATTATATTTTATATTGCCATGTGTTACTTTTCTTCACTACACATTTTATGGATTCTTTTTTTGTGGAAATGTTTAATATTCTTATTTTGTACAAACAGAATTTAATTCCCTCACATGGTCCACTGTAAATAAGAGAAAAAAACTATCCCTGAAACAAATTATAAGGTGACATAGTAGTCATGAGTATATTCTCCTTCAGATGACATGTTTATATATGGTCCCTTCTGCCCTATCCAATATTGTACTTTTCAGTATTCAGACAAATGTTAAAGAAGACGTGGCACTATTTACATGTATGATTATAAGAAGTCAAACTGAAAAGATGGGAGCAGTATCCCTTACAAATATAAGTTCATTCACCTTTCTAACTCTTACAAGTTACAGGTGATTTGTTCACTTCTCCAACTCCTTAGCATCCTTCAAAAAGGAAATAAACTTAACTTGCAAAATGAATCTGAGTGTTTCTGCTTTTGAGACATTGGGCAAATCCATCCATTATCCCTTTTTCCCATTTTGCACAGGGGGTTGGGGTGTCACTTCACCAGTGACAATCATCTAGAGCCAAGGTTCACACATTGGATAAATGCCTGCAATTAATTCATTACATGTAAATGTTGTAAATAAGAAAGATCTATCACATTGCAAAGTCTCTGCCACGCTTTATGTATATATTTACTGTTATTGTTGTTTTAGTGTCTATTTAATACCTACATCTTTGTGCATGCTGAATTATTTTTCTTTTTCTTCTGGGTCGTGACTGAAAAGGGTCACGGGATCAACTCACTTACTTGGTTATCAAATTGAAAAAATAAAATAAATCCTTTTGGGGTTGATACACTCAGATACATCTTGTAAAAACATCACATGCAGTGTGGATCAGACCTTCATAAGCAGCACACAGTCATTCTTTAATCTGAATGCTTTTTTTTCCCTGATGGGCACCTCATTGTTAGTTATTCAGTTTGGCCATTAACAACTGTCCCTACTGATTTAATTTTAACACATAGCTGAGAATTTATTAAAGGAACTAGATTCAGCCATACAGATTGTGCTAAAAAAGGCCATGCTTCAGTAACATGATATTTTGCAATTAAGTGACATATGAGCTGTGATGAGGAAGGACCTCATTATCAGCTAATTTGCATGTCTCCGAATTACATTTACTACAGCAATGTGTAGATCATTGCTGATGTGCATGCCTTGGTTGTAAACTGCTGCATGTGCAGGCATTGGCATTCTACTCCCAGTCACTCTCTCATGCACACGCAAGTACACAAAACCCAAACAAACACATTCACATCACATCCTCATACCTTTCCCTGATGTGCCTAGCCTTCTGTGGTACCCCTGATCCCTGTAATAGCTGAAGTGCCATTATGGCATGTATTTAGTATACCATGGTGACTTGTGTGTCCCCCCACCACCCTCTGTTCATTGTAATAGTTTATGTGTTGTTATGGTATATTTGTAGACTTGCTGGTGTTCAGTGTACCTCTCCACCCCCAGAGGTTGTGTAATGCCTGGTGTCTAGTTGTTCCTCCCACCCCACCCCCATCCCCATCCCCATATTGATGTCAGTACCATTATAACACTTCACTTTTGAGCTATGCCCCCACCCCTAATCCCCCGTACTGCTGCATGTACCATTTCAGCATTTAAAGGTAGATATCCTTGGTGTCTATTATTTCCCCACCCCCAATCTCTATCCTGAAGTTGGTGCTGTTACAGCACTTCGAGGTAGTGTAATCCCAGGTGGTTAATGCAGCATTCAACTCCTTTTGGATTTTAATCCTGTAATTACCTCCTCTGTTTCCTACCAAATACTTCTTTCCTATGCATTTTAACATCCTGGACCACACTCTCCTGCCTTCTTAAATTTTTCTTTTATCCTTTTGTGAAATGCAATATAAAACATCTTGTTGAAGTCCATATACAGTACATCCACATGGTTCTGCTTCCTCACCTTAGTAGTGACCCGATTTCTAAAATGGACTTCCAAACCAGCTTGCTGTACTCATACTGTTGACCTGAGCTACTCAAACAACCTCTCTCACAAAATCTTTTCCATAAGCCTCCCTGGGTGAAAATTAAGATGAAAAGACATGTAGCTACCAGGCTTTTTACTAGAACCACATCTGGCAAGGAGGAGCCCTATCATTAATCCCCAGTCATGTGGCATCATGGCATTTCCTTCTCTCAGACTAATGACTTCTTTCTTAAGAATTCTCAGCAAAGCCGAAAATAATGGGGAGGGGACAAAGGCCCAAAATCAGGGACAAATTTTAAATATTACTCTAATTTACTTAAATGTTAACAGAACAACATGTTTTGCATCAGCATATATTTTCCAAATAATTATGAAACTCTAATGTCTCGCATTTGATTAACTGTAATCTTCAGTGGTTTATCAGAAAATCAAACATTTTATGAGGGACAGGGCAAACGTGAGGCAAAATTAGGGAAATTTTGCAAATTCAGGGATGGTCGAGAGTCATGAGTTGGATTGGAGGTAATTTAGCTAGAGCATGTACCTTATTTTCCTAAAGTGCCCTTTCGCAGCTTCTTCCTTGTTTGTGGGATCTGTCCACTTGTTCCCATACTAACACACTGTCCCTGCCCATATTAGCAGCATACATCAGCACTTCCTTCAATACAAAAGTGAAATGGCTCATTGTTTCTGCCTGACATATTGTAATTCCAAAATGTAACCCCTTTTTCCTTTCTGTTAATGTAATTTTTCAGCTACTTCCTGATATGTTTATCAGCATATTAAAACCACTAACTTTGCCCATTTGCCATACCCTGCCCTCTTTTTTTTTTGTGGTCTCATCTTTTTGTACTGGATAAGCCACTTATTGTCCATCTGTGGCTCAGACATCTACACATTTTGCTGCTGGTTTGACTCACCTATTGAATTTTATGGTTTTGTCTACTTCTTAGAAATGTGGGTTCAGCAAATTAAAGCCTTGATGCTCATGTAAAGTCATTTCGCCAGTTCATTTCCTGTTGTGCCTCCTCACATTCATGCACTGGCAAACACACATACATACTCATCCCTCCTGACTACTGATTTGTGAGTGTCGCCTTTCACCCTCTAGAAGTTTTAAATGACCAGTGATTGTCCTTACATCCTATAATGTGCAAATGGTGGTTTTTGAAAGGCCAGCTCTGTTTTCTCTGCATGAAGGTCATGAGACCTATGTGTAGGGCTTTAGATCAGGAGTCCTATGTGCTTCAAACGATGCACAGCTACCTGGCATTTTATCATGGCTGAAGAACATGCAAAAAAAAGGATTTTTTATGCAGAGCTGTGTGCACTCCATTCCCTTTTCTATCTAAAATCTCTCTATCTCACTTCGACTTCATTACAGGGAAAATTCCATCAGTATTAGCTTTCTAAGTATCACCTGGAAGTGCACTATAATTTTAAAGGATCCATTCTCAGGATCACTGTTTTGCCTTGTGCATACAATGTGATGAATAGCATTCTAACTGGAATACTCAAGTCTCAAAAAATGGTATTAGTTTCCATTGTAATCCTATTGTTCTGTGATGACCATATTACTAATTTGCCGCTAGTCAGTGCATATGGCATACAAGTCCAAGGGAGCTGTTAGTCTAATAAATATAGCACTTTACAGACCAGTTTTCACAATCATGCTATGTTCAAATGTATGTGTGAACATGGCAGTAATTAAGCAGCAACAACATTTAATCCCCCGCAGTAAGTAACCCGATACACTAAGAAATGTGTATTAGTTAAGCCTGTGTATTATTTAAGTTAGTTGAAAGGCAGGGCCTGATTAACAAGGGGGGCTGATGGACCTGCAGTTCCAGATTCATGTGGATGAAATAAGCCCTGCTGCTTCTGCTCTCAGTTTTGTATGCAAATCTGTGCTATTGTCACATGAAAAAAGCCCCCTGTAATTTTCATCTCTGGGAGCTTTAGGTCATTTTTGTTTGTTTACATTTTGGTTACCAGGGTAGAAGACTGATCTCAGCATGATGACCCACAGGCTCAGCATAGATTACATTCAAAATTGTAGCAATAAAAACTGTAACAATTGCAACCAACAGTGGAACACAAAGGTGATACACGCTAGTCACAGACAAATAAAACATGTGACAACTGCAAACAACAGTGGAACACAAAGGTGATACAAGCTAATCACAGACAAAAGAGATGTTATGTACAAACTTTACACTGTGCTAAGACATACATGTTACAAGAGGAAAAGTGGAATCAGAGGAGCAGGAAGAACAGAGACAGCAGCAGGCTTACCCTGGGAAATGGTGGTGGTGTAACATAACATGTTTAGCGGATAAAGCAAGAGATAAATAATGGTAAATACACAGTCCAACAAGACTGAGGGACTGAGAAAGTTAAGAGTTGTAAGATGGCATTGAGAAAGGAGAAAGAGGAGCAATGCACACATTTAAGGAAGCAGAAACATAGCAGTAACCAATTTCCATAATCCAGCACGCCTGAGTGGATTGAGGTACAATGCTCAATAAAAAATGGAGTTACTGATCTGAGCAGCAGCAGCAGTGAATATTAATAAAACATGGTGTAAATTATTTATTTATTGAAAACATGTTTGTCTTTTAAAAGAACATGGACTAATGTGTGCTGCTTTAATATCGCCAAATATTAATAAAATAATGTAGCTGCTAGCAATTGCAGTGCATTATTTCATTACATTTTATTTCAGACTGGTTTGTAATTCATTGTGAGCTCTCGCCTTCTCATCATTTCTTCTCCAAAGCATTATATTGCTGCTGCTGATGTAGCTACTGACTCATGTAACACAATAATCTGTGAATAAGTTGTTAACCAAACAAATGCACTAATACATATATAACAAATGCATCTCTGGGGTAGGCTCACCTCAGCCTTAGATCAGTCCAAAGTTTATTTCCTAAGAAAACATAGCAGTATCAGCAACCTTAACATTTTCTTGTTGTACCCAGCAACTGTATTTCATAGAAAACTAAAATAACAATGCAGTTCTGGTATATTTAAAGGAAAGGACATCATTATTTATTGCATATATGTCTCTGGAAATGTATTTATTTATGTTATTTTGCTTTTGTTCACTGGGTTTCTCTGAATGGGTTTAGAAAAACAAAAAAACAAAAAAAAAAAAAAAGAAAACAGAGTCCGGGTAGAAAAGCTTCAGTATATTATTAACATTTTTAAACAGACATTAAGTACATGAACATGTTAATATGCATTACATCATAAGATACGTTTTGATGATAATGTTCTGTTCACATGTATGTGTGAACATGGTAGCAGTTAAGCAACGACAATATTTATATTATATACTATTCTATACTTTAACAATTACGCATACATTTGCCAATTAGATTCCATTCATATTAATTAAAAGAAAGTATTACAGTATAAAAGATACGTACTTATCCATTTAGTGGATGTTGAACACATTTGAAGAGTTGTATTAGTGGATTTGTGAAATAGATGGCAGGTCTTGTGATTAGTGATTAGAAACTCAAAGAAATGGAAGTGAGGGAAGGAACTTAGTAGGGCAGAGAAAATGTTAACATTGTAGTTAACACGTGAAGTATTACGGAGATTCAAACAGAATTATACACGGGTATCCTAAGGTTTATATATGAAGTACAGAGGTGTGGTGTTATAAAACTACGCATATGGTGGGAGAAGGAATACTCACAATGTATCACACGTCACTTTGAAATATAATCTAATGATGCAACACATTGCAATTGGTAGCAGCTACATTATTGTATTACAAGCTGAAAGTCTGAGAAAATTAAATTTTGCATCTTGGTTCCCTAGATGATAGCTGTATTAAAACAGGGGCAAGCATTTTGAAGTATTACTCATTTTATAACAACATAGTTACAATATATTTTCTGCACTGAGTTTTGCTTTTGAACAGCATTCATAGATACATCAATGGTTTTGTGTTTAACTGTCATTTATTGTGTACTTTTTGCTTGGTAATCAGAGATTTTTATTATAAAGTATTTTATGTACTATTGCTGTTTCTGTGTATATAGAAAAAAGTCATGAAAAAGACGCTTTGCATGAAAGACAAACTGTCATGACCTCAATAAGTTTTAACAGACAAAAATACCCATTGAGTTCCTGAAAATAGATTTTTTTTTTAATTTCTAATTTTGAAGATTACTCCCTTCCCCCACTCACACTTAGAGACGAGTGTTTGAGCTCAACATATGCTCAGGTCTTTCAGCAGGTGCTCTTTGGATGAACCAGTATTTTCTGATCTAGCTGTGATTCCATAAGCAATCAACTGGCAGTTCACAGCATGCCACTCCACCTGAGTGGCATGAGAAAAAAAAAAACAATTTATTATCTTCTGCAGTTCAGATTCTTTGCAGGTGTGCGTGGGGGGAGCATTCAAACCATCAGCTATTAACGTTTCTTCCTAATGCATGGCATTAACACCTATTTCAGGGCTCTTATCTGTTTAAACCAAATGAGAAATGTTAATCTTGACATTCTCAGAATCCTTCCTTTCTTTTTTGGATGTGCACCACACTGACAGCCTAGAGCTATTATTTTAAATTTTAGAGAATTTATTTCTTTTCAAGAACTGCAGTGTTTCTGATTCATGACTGACAATTCTACGGAATAAAGTCTTAATGTTTGCACTGGTGTGGAAAAGTACTGCACAGAATATTATGGTATGACCCAACACAGCCTTTCCTGTGTGCTAATGGAGCTTCTGTTGTGTAGCATGTTAGAGGGCAGGTTTGAGTTTAGTACCATTAACCTTCTAGCTTTTGTAATATAGCCAGCCCACTGCTGACTTAGCCGGATGCATGTGCTTGGAAAAGTGACCTGTGATTATACAAAGTTTGACGTTTACATTTGAGAGAGTAGGAAATATAACTAAAAATGAATTACCTCCATTCTACTTAGGTATATATAGCTATAGAACCTTAATAGGAAAATATGTAAAATGTTCATACTGCTTGGCATAAAACTTTATCACCTATTATAAGGCCTTTGGCCTGGTAATGGTTGCAACAGGCCCCAACATAATCATCAATGTATAAATAAGTGCAATTAAAAATATATAAATATATAAAAAAACAGCTTATCTTCCTTATAACAGTAACAACTCAGTGATGCTTTATTTCTGTAGGTACCTTATGCTAACTATATTATCATACATCGCATCATCTTTATTGTCAGGTGCATCTGAAAGTTCTATCTTCTACTGTTTTCCTTCCCCGCAGCAAAATGTTTTTTTACCAGGAGTTTATAGTGGTATGGTTCATAGCTACACTTTAGAGCTCATATTCTGTGTACCCATAACATCTTATTTTCAATGTGATATGTGAATGACAGATAAGCAGAATAATTGTTTTGTTTGCTTTGGGTCCAAACAACTGCCTTTTTCAATTATTAAAAAAATTAAGTCTCTGTACTGTACGTCATACAGGTTTTAGACCATACATTTTGGAGTAGTGGTGAAAGCAATAAAATATAGCCAGTTGCTTTTACCTTTTGATGTTAATTAGTGAGTATTTCTGTAATCATATTAAAATTGTGAAATTGAATATAATGTAAAAATATCTTACTTATTTTGTTAATGCATACTCTGTTAAATAATAATGCAGTACTTACAGGATATACTGCCTGATTAGTAACGACCTTTTCCTTTTTCTTTTAATTAGTTACAATTAAATGTAGTATGGGAGAAGGGGGTAGAATATCATGCATCTGGGAAAGAAAATGTCACTCAAATAAAATTGCAATATTTTAAATCAACTCCAAAGACAGTGTCTGAGAAATAATTTGTCTAAAGCCTACTACTTTACTGTAACACAGAGAAATGTAAATAATTTACTTCAAGCCATATTTATGCAATAATGAAAGCTGTGATGTTTCAGGAAAACTCAACAATATTTCCAAAGTTGCAATAAATGCTGGACTGAATAGGCAGTGCTGTTCTGAACTGAGGAGTAATGACAAATAAAATTAATAAGGAGTGGATAGCTGCACAATATACTCTACTTTAAATAAGACATCCCATTCTGTAAATGTATGTACATTTATCAACTCAATCTTAAGCAGTTTCAGTTTCTTTTTTCTCCTTCAGTTTGCCATTGTACATATTGTTTACCTTTCTCTACCAAGGTTTATAGTATTTGATATGCTTAGAGTTTACATTTGTGTGATTATCTGTAAAATGGAATCTGCGAGTATTCTACTGTACATCTCGGTGTGTTATCAACACTTGTTTTCATGACTTTCATGTTACAGTTTCATTCTGTATGCATTTTTATTTGCACCTCTGTACTTGTGTATAATCATGACTGCATATTTTACTCCTTGCAAGACCTTGGTGATGGCTCCTATATCTGCACTCATTTGTCCCATTTATTGTGGGGAGGTTAGGAGCCAGGCATTCCTGAGTCAGGTGGTAATCCAAGTAGGCCCTCTGCTCCCTGGTGAAAGTTAGGTGGTAGGGAGTGGGCCAGCTTTCTTGTCCTGAGGGCGGTCTACTCTTTCTCACTCTCCCTTGAATTACTCCCTCTACCTTAGTAGCTGTTACATGCTCTGTTATTTCAATTCTGTTCACTGAGGGGAAGTGTGCCTGTGTATGCTGAACTCCCCTCAGCTTATACTGTGAATGCACTTGGACTGTGTAAGCTAGGATTCTGCTTTGTGAAACACACAGTGCTTTCAATAGGTGTCATCACCGAAGTGAATTAAAACTGCCTACTTCCACCTGGTTTGGCTAAGCTGGTATCAGCTGCTCACTCCCACCTTAACCAGCCAGCTGCTACAAGCGGATGAGCTACTGACTGAAGTCAGGTCACCTTTGCCGTAGTCAGAACTTCATCACTATACTCCATGGAGGTGGATACAGCCATGTTCAAATGTATTTATTTATTCAAAAAGCTATGCTTAGCAAGTCCCTGTTCTATCCAAGCTTGGTTGAGATGTAGTTACCACCTCAGTGAACCAAAACAATAAGTATACAGAAAACCTGATGTCCCTTCTCTCAGGTATGAAGGGATATTGAAGACTGGCCTGGTCTCACTTAGGCAGATTTAGCTCAGTATCAGAAATTAAAAAAAGAAAACTTTTTAAACTTTAAAAAAGAGACCAGGCAAAAACACATTTAAAAAAGTTCTTGCTTTATTTTGTAGTATATGGGGCTGAATGTAATTTGTGATTAGTGCATTAGGACTTGTAAATTAAACTCTGTGTAGTAAAGAGTTTTAACAGAAAATATTTCCAGAAACAACTACAGTTTTATGCCAATCATTTGCACTCTAACAAAAGATCACTGAAGCCATACTCACATGTCTGTGACCACTACACTTCCCTGTACACACACACACGCCCACGCCCTCTAATTACAGCCACATCAATGACTGCATACACCTAACATGTCTAACTGTGATCAAATGAATGAATGAATACATTAATAATAGATAAGTGAATATAATTCAGCTAGTTGCTGTTAGATGCCTGGAAAGCAGCCCATTACAATCATTATGTTCTCGTGATACAGTTTTCGTAACAAAGAAACTCAAACTTTCTTCCAGTATTAGGATGCACAAAATTCACATCTGTAACAATATATTTACAATGTCCATGTCTGCTTGTTTAATAACTATATTGACATTATTCTGCAGTGCTTGTAACAATTCATGTTCAGCCACAGTTAAATTATATCTCTTTCTTTTCTCTTTCTGACTATATAATTGCCTAATTTGTTTTTCACAAACATTTTGAAACACCATGATAACAGGTGTTCCCATAGGTACAAAAGTACTAGTATGTTTACATACCTGTGGCTAGAAATTATCATTATTGAATAACATTTTTAATTCAAGTTTCGAGTAAACATCTTTAAGTCCATCACTGCATCGGCAGCAGAATCATTAGTAGCTGGAATGAACTGTAGCCCTTTTCTCAAAAAAGAGGCTATTATGAACATCATTAGAAATAATTGGGGTATTCTTTGCACACAGCCTGGAATTGTAGAGTGATAAGTGATATCCCACACTTTGTCTTTATGAATTGCCAAAACCTAAAGCAGAAACCTTGTTGCCAAGAAATGAAATCAACCAAAAGTTTAGCTTTAACTAATAAAGAAATGTTTCCATGTTACAACTGTTCATATTGTAAATATATTGCTACAGATGTGAATTTTGAGCACCCTAATACTGGAAGAAAGTTTGAGTTTCTTTGTTATGCAAACTATATCACGAGAACATAATGTACTTAGCTACATGTGTCAAATGTAAAAGTTTTTATGTAGGAAAATGCAATCAAAGACTGAAGAACCAAATTATTGAACACATCAGACATTAGGAGAAATATAGATACTAATTTGTTTCCTAAACATGTTAAGGAGAAAGGAGATGACTATAGCTTTAAATTTCATGCTATACAAGTACTATTTAAAAATAGAAGGGGTGGTGATTTGAAAATCCTTACAGAAATATGTGAACAGACTTGGATAATAAGATTAAATGGGGGCAGTCCACCTGGGATAAAGTCTGCTGTCAGTATTAAACCTTTATTAAAAATTAAACAATGTAAATTATGAGAAATGTATTTTATTTATTTGTGCTGCATTTTAGATACATTTTAATAGTGACTAGATGTTTTCTATGTATTCATTGAGTCATGTATAAAGTGATTAATTAATTGTTAAGGAAATATGATTGGTTGTTGGTACATGTAATATGTTTTTAAAATGGATTGCTGCTTGAAGAAAGTTATATGCATTGAGAAGGAGTGAATACCCGAAAGGTTTGCTGAGTGAGACATTATTATTGGCTTTGAGTTCAGACTTTTTTTGGTAAAAAGTATGATTGTGGCACATTTGAAGTTCAGAAGGAATATTTTAGTGCTAAGGGATCAATTAAAATAAGTATACTGTAGGTGGCTTAGCAGTTATGAACTTCCTACTTGCAAGAATTTGGTGTGTAATAAATGCAGACATTGAAGACAGTTTTGCTTAGCTGTTCCAGTACTAGTTTACTGTTGATAGGCTTGCAATGGAGACCATGCACCTGTAATTAAATACAGAGGTGAGTTGTAAGGGTAGGTGTTGCTCCATTCTTAAACAGAAATGTTGTAGGTAAATGTTAAATAAAAACAAATTATGACAACACAGGAGGCTCAGATGCAAAAAACTTTACTAGTGTACACCAGGAGGCAAAATACCATACAATACAAGTATAGAGTTTTGTCTGGCATGATACAGGAAATGTACTATGTTATATAGTCATACATTCAAGCTGTGCCCACTTCACTGACGTGGTCAGTCACAGGGCACCTACATCACTATGGTCTACAATATTCTATTCATAAGAAAAAGCTGATGTTATACTTTTTAAAAGTTTTCCCATGAGAATAATACAGCCTTGCAAAGCACCTGGTCAGTTATAATGTCTTTCTGTAAATGTTATTCTTTCAAGGTTTCAGTTCTGCTCGAATACAATAGTCAGTTCAGTCTTGTAATATACTTCTTTGTTCTTCTCGCAACATTACTTTTAGCAGCTGTGCTTTATCTCTGATAATATTCACAAGGCCAACCATCTCAGAGGAAGGAAGAAAGATTTTCAGTGCTTTATACATTCATTTTCCTGACCCAGCAGATAATCATTAGTGAAAAACATAAGCTTGCTGAGCTGGCTACTGCCAGGGTCAGAGTTCAAACACACTGCAGCTCCAAAGCTTCAAGCAATTACATGTAAGATTGTAAATAGAATAAAATGCATTACATACTATTTGCTTCTAAACTAGCACTTTATATATGTTCAAAATACATATTTTTCTAACATTTTCCTCCCTTTTAATACTTTTTATTCTATTCAGAAACATAAACAATATCATATCGTTCCCTAGCCTTCTCCTTTAAGGACTTTCAACTAGGCAAGTCATTTGGTTTATATTTCGGAAAGAATTTAATTTGGAACCAATAGCTCCAGTTCAATGTCTTGGTACAAAGTCTCAGTTACAGATATATCAACAAACTCTCTGACTAATCTTTTCATACAGGGAATCCCACAACAGACACATGCTCCTAATAAGAGCAGACCAACACAAATAGCAATCAAAATATTCATTAGGATTGAACCCCACCCACCAAATAGACTCTGGAAAAAGTTCATCAGTGGGTTTGGGCCTGGTTCAGTCATGGCCGATACCTGCTGTATTACCTCTAGGTGATCATTTATCTCATGTCGATTGTCTGGTATGAACACACAGCATTCTTCTTTGATAAGCACGCACGTACCACCTCTCGCCGCTAGGGTGAAGTCAAGAGCCATTCGATTTTGTAGCACAACAGTTCTCATTGCATTCAGTTCATTAGTCACAAGTTCGAGGGCGGAAAAAGTTGCATTACTCATTACTTCGAGAAGCTTTGACAATTTTCTCAGCTCCCAGATTGAGTTAACTGCTCCATAGGCTGGAAATATTCCAGCCCAGGATATAACACTATCACTCAAGTCCATATGAGTCAATTTCTCTTTATCTTTCACGGATTGATGATCCTTCCAGCCAGCTTCGATTTTTCCCACTGGATTTACAGGTTTTTCGACTGAATTCCCAGATTTTTGGGCTACATCTCTTACGTTTCGTATCTTACCTAGAGGTAATTCTGCAGTATGCCTTATAGCTGGAACCAGATAACCCAAAAAACAACTGCCAGACCAATTCTCAGGTAGCCATTTGTATGCTTTTTTCCCACAAACAAAATAACAGTTTTCTACTTTAGTACTGATGTGGGTTAACTCTGAATGAAACATTTTCTTGTCTATAACAGACAATTGTTTATGCAATTCAGGATTTCTCTGCACATCTTTTATTGTTGTTTTCATTAAGCTCAAATATGAATCATAATTTGTGCTACAACTAGTAGTTTTATCTCTAGCCTTAATATAGCATTTATAAGATACAGTTATGTTACAGTTACTCCAACCTACTTGGAGTGTGTCGTTTTTATAGAAACAAACAATTCCTCTCTGTAATAGGCAAATACAATGCAATCTTGTCCTGTGATCTCACAGAACCTGTATCAAAAAGTAAGTTTTCCCAAGTCTCATTTATCCCCAAGGGGATAGCGGACATCAACAGTCCTCCATATGCTGTTGGTATAGCAGTACAAACCCAGCAGTTTGAAATGTTCATAGTCTCTACATATACACGCTTCATAGCTAGGTATGTGTTAAAGTTTGGATGCCAGTCTATAGACAGTTCATCACGTTTCTCCACTTTCATTTGTACGGTTATATGCAGGAAAAACCACAACAAAAGGAAAGTCACCACAATCATAGTCAATAGATGTATAGTTAGCAAGATGGTTAAACAATATCTTCAGGGTTGGTTTGTATTATTACTCATTTTGCTATTGGCCATTCTGCCTTTGTTGTGTATCAGTCACAAAATGTTTATCAAGCTGAAAATTCTTTACCGGTTTACAGTGCATCAGGTGGTCCCAGGACGACCTCTCAGCAACTTTAACTGCAGTAGGCATCGCCAACAGTACCTGATACGGACCTTCCCACTTCGGACTTGTCCAGTTCTTCTTCTTTATGACCTTCAGCCACACCCAGGACCCAGGGGTCAGCACCGCTTCTAATGGTCTGGTCTGTTCCTTATCTGAAAAAGAGTTCAACTGCAAAACAGTTTTATTTGTTAACAATTTCCTCATGTAACTAGCTAATGAGCTGTCAGCCTCTAGCTCTGCAGGCATGAGAGCTTTCCACTGTGGCACATAATATGCCCTTTCAAATATCACTTCAAAGGGGGTCAAACCCTTTACATTTGGAACTGTTCTCATGCTCAGCAGTGCCAAAGGCAAACAGCAAATCCAATTCTTCTGTGTTTCATTCATTAACTTCCTCAACTTGCTTTTTAAAATTCCATTGTACCTTTCCACCAGTCCTGCAGACTGTGGGTGGTAAGCACAATGATTCTTCAAGGAGATCCCAAAGAATCTCCCAAGTTGCTGAATCGTCTGATTAACAAAGTGTGTCCCATTGTCACTATAGATTCTTTCCGGTATGCCAAATCTAGGAATTATTTCTTTTATTAGAGCTTTTGCTACTGTTGCTGCATCTGGATTTTTAGTAGGAAAAGCTTCTACCCATTTGGAAAATATGTCTATAATCACTAAACAGTATTTTTTCCCTTCACACTTGCTTAGTTCTATGAAATCCATACAGATAGTATGGAACGGGTATGGTGGTGTAGGAAAACTCCCTTGCTTGGGTTTGAATGCTCCTTGTGCATGATGTTTGTTACAAATATGACATGCTGCACAAAATTTTTGTGCAAAGTTCGTGAATCCATATGTTTGGAATATTCGATTTACTAACTGTACCATCCCCCCTGTTGAGACATGGCTCTGCCCATGGCTCAACAAAGCTGCATATCTAAATAAATTAGACGGCAATATTGGCTTTTCTCTTTGGAGATGTACAGTCCATTTTGAGGATTGCACCTCGTCTCTCCCATTTCTGTTTCTCAGCTTTTGTAGTTAATGTCTGCATTGTCTTCAACATTTCTAAATCTAAAATCTCAGAGGGTTGTAATTCCTCATTCAAAAGTAAAGTTTCTGAGTCTGAGGCTGCTTGCTTTGCAGCTGCATCAGCTCGCATTACCTTTTGAAATCGAATCCTGTTGTTTTGTATGAGCTACACATTTACAAATAGCTACTTTGGTAGGTAACTGAATAGAATCTAATAAGTTCAAAATAAGTTGCATGATTAATCGGTTTGCCAGTAGATGTTATCATTCCCTATTTTTCCATTGCTGCAAAAACATGCACTGTAGAGAAAGCATACTGACTGTCAGTATATATGTTCACACATTTGTCTTTCGCTAGAGTGCAAGCCCGTGTTAAGGCTATCAATTCTGCTGCTTGAGCAGACAGGTTATGCTGTAAGGGTTGGGCTTCTAAAATATCTGTATCTGTGACTACTGCATATCCTACTAGATTCTTCCCTGTAGGACCCTTTTTGCATGAACCGTCCACATAAAATGTCACCTTGGCATCATCCAAGGGCATATCAGTGAGGTCTTGTCTGGGCAAAGTTATTTGCTCAATTTCCTGCAGGCAACGGTGTGGTGTGCCATCCACAGGAGTTGGAAGCAACGTTGATGGATTTAATGTTGTACAACGTTCAATTACCATATGAGGTTGGCACAGCAGTATGGTCATACAAGAAAGATGTCTAGCAGGAGATAGATATGCTATTTTCTCTTGCAGTAAAATTATCGCGACTGCATGAGGCACTCTCAATGTGAGAGGGTGGAATAACACCACTGAGGCCGAAGCCTGTACTGCCATTGCAGCTGCGACTACTGCTTGCACACAGTGAGGCAATGATCGTGCCACTGGATCTAACTGTGAGGAATAATAAGCTATGGGGCATTGCTTACTCCCATGCTGTTGCGTCAGAACTGACGTCATGTATCCCTGTTTACAATCTGCTGTTTGAAAAAATCTTTTGTGGTAATTTGGAAGTCCTAAAACTAATGATGAAGCTATCAATTGTTTTAGTCTGCAGAAAGCTGTTTCTGCTTCAGGTGTCCATTGTAATACATCTTGTGCTGCCATTCGTGTTTTATATATTAAATCAGCCAATGGAGCAGATTCTAAAGCATAGTTTGATATCCAACTTCGACAAAAATTAGTCGTTCCCAAGAAGGACATCATTTCCTTCTTGGTTGCTGGTTTGGGTGCTTGTAAAATCGCTGTTTTTCTATCTTCGTCTAGTATTCTACCTTCATTGGATATTACATATCCTAGGTATCTAACCTGTTTTCTCCAAAGTTGTAACTTACTTTTGTTTACTTTGTGTCCTTGTGCTGCTAAAAATTTCAATAATGCTATCGTATCTTCCCTGCATTGCTGTTGGGTGGGGGCTGCTAGCAAGATGTCATCTACATAAAGTAGAATCTGACTACCTCCTGGTGGAGTAAATCCTGCCAGGTTGCTAGCCATTTCTTGTGCAAATATCGTTGGACTTTCACAATATCCCTGCGGTAGCCGAGTATAGGTATATCTTTTACCCTGAAATGTAAATGCAAACCAATACTAGCTATCAGGATGTATAGGTATTGAAAAGAAAGCATTGCTTATATCTACCACAGTAAAATATTTTTGTTGTGGCTTTAAATCGTTCAACAAGGTGTGTGGGTCTGGCACCGTAGGTGCTCTGGGTATTATTACATTGTTTACGGCTTGTAAATCCTGTACCATCCGCCATTCCCCGTTTGCTTTTTTAACAGGAAATAGAGGGGTATTACATGGTGAATTTAGAGATTCTACCAGTACTCCTTCCTTGAGTAATGCTGCTATTATAGGCTTGATTCCCTGCTCTGCATCCTTCCTCAAGGGGTATTGTCTTTTTTGTGGTCTAAATGCCGATTTTGGTGTAATGGTTACTGGACCTGCTGTTCGAATAAGCCCTACATCTGATTTACCTGTTGACCAAAGAATGTTTGGTATATCGCACAAGGCTTTTTCTTCTTCTTTTAACAAGAATGCTAATCAGCTGTCTTCACTGGTTTGTAAGTGTACAACTGGTCGTGTCTGTGTTAGCCAATTCAGTTTCTGTTTTGTACTCCCTGTTCTGATAATTCTAAATCAGTTTGTTTTTCCCATTTTGTTACTTTTTCTCCTAAATCTGCCCATCTCACATCTTTGCTCTTTGTCAAGCTGACATGTGGCAGTCTATTAGATTTGTACAGTTTCATGAATTCCTGTGGTAGTGAACAGCTTACTACACTGCTTCCCTCAGTATCCCAATATAAGGTTCGTAATACTAATCTGTTAGCAGGATTTTTGAACAATTCTTGCTCATATTCCTTATCAGGTCCTGGCATACTACAGTAGTATAGAGTACAATGTAACAAATGCTGTCAGTCAGTGTCAAGGGAGGGGGCCTTACTGATGGCTACATTCATCAGTTCCTCGGTTACTGCCCCTGGACCAGTCGTAACTAGATCCTGGCTGTACCAATAAAAAGTTTCATCCTCCGATCGCACCACAGAAGTATCCATTTGTCTTTGTGCTTCCATACCCTGCATAGTAGGAACTACTGCTATGCCAAATATCTGCATAAGGTCTCTTCCCAGTAAGTTTACTGGACATTTCGCAGAAACTACAATTTTACTTTTCTGAGTCATACCTGAAACAGGATCAGTTATTGCTATATCATGGGAGAGTGGCTCCCTATATAGCTGTCCATTTGCTGCTTTCACTAATATATAGTCAGGTGATTCAGAATGTTCTGGTAACTTTGAAGGGTGTATCAAAGTTCGTGACGCTCCTGAGTCACACAGGAATTTAACTTCCCTTCCTTCCACCAGAAGTGTGACTTCCGGTTTTGTGTCTGCCAAATAGAGCTCCAAGCTCAATAATTCTAAGTCTAAAACTTCACTTTCTTCATCCTCTACATCTGCTTGCACTTTCTCTGTTCCTTCCACTACATTTACATTTGTCCTTTGTCTGTTAACCTTGTCTGATGATTTTTGATTGTCATCACTATCATATAGTCAGTCCTCATCACCTTTATCTTCTGTAGTCGCCTTTTTATTTAGCCTGCAATCCCTTGCTAAATGTCCTTTCTTACCACACTTAAAGCACTCACCTTTCTTTTCTCTCTCTTCAAAATCCTCTGACCTTTTGTCAGATTGTTTATTACCCTGGGTATTTTTCTTACCCTTTTTACTCGACTGTACTACAAAGACTTCTGCTCCGTCTTCAGCTGTGAAGACCTGTGTTTTCTTTTTCTTTTTACTATTAAAGTGTCTTTCAGCATGTCTAGCATACTCAAGTAAGGCTTGTAGCCTGCTTGTTCGGTGATCTATCATATGCTTTGTAATAAAGCTACTGATAGGTGCAATGCATCCTTTCAAAATGCATTTTTCAGTTGCTGTTCATATGAGCTATCATTCGTCTGACTTTCAGGAATAGTCATACCACTATGGTTATTGAAACATTCCAATAATCTACCATAGTACCCATCTACAGTTTCATTATCTTGTTGTATGCATTGGTTAATGCAAGTCCAATCTGCTCTAGGTTTCCATTTTTCAGAGATTCGGTCTGTAAGACCTTTCACTCTGGTGTCTAATTCCGCGTCACTATGGGGGAGTGGTTTAAGCTCTTCGTTACGAGAGTTCCAGGTGCCACAAATCATGTGCCAGTCTGGACCTACAATCTGTCTAACTACCCTTTCTACTTCTTCCCCATTCAAGTGGTAACTTAGTCTCATACCTTGTAAATCTTGTATAAACTTTTTGTAATTAATCTTCGGATGAGGGATTCCCTCTGTAGCTTTTCAAATGTCTTCCGGTGTCCATGGTCTATATACTAGGAGAGTTGGGTCCTGCCCTTCTTGCCCTGCCTGAGGATTTGGTACCTCGATTAGTGGACAGATTTCTTCACTCTCTTCTAGTGAGTCTCTCCCTATTTGATATAAATCTGTGTCCCTAAGTGTTTTACGTGTCCGGGACCTAGTTTCAATGGGTTCTCTAACAAATGGTTTTAATGCTCCTGCAACTTCAGGATACTGTGGAGGTGGACTAGCCTGTCCTCCTGCTTCATATCCTAAAAAAGGCATTGGAGGGGGCGGAGGGGGAGGGGCCGTCGCTATTACTGTATTATTATCCTCTTTGTCTAAAAATAATGTTTTCGCATTTTTAATTTTCTGTTCCCTTCGGTTCACTTCCTCAATCCACCTATGTGCCTGAGGAATGCCTAATCGCCGTTGTTTCTTTACCTGACCTTCTGCGTCAGATTTAAGTTGTTTTAAAAGTTTAACTAACGAAATTTTATTTAATTTACCGTCAAATTCGTATTTATTAACCCATTTTGTATAATACCTTACATTATCTGCTCGTTGTAATTGCATATATTTTGCGTCATCAGTTAGGGGCGGATCTCGCGATTTTTTAGTGCACTGATTTCCCATGTCAAAAGAAAAATGTTACGTAACCCTTTTTTTACCACGTGGTATCTCTGTTCCTTACACAGTTTATCTAGAATAACTGCCTACCTTATTCTGTTTCCCTGATCTCTGACAAAATATACAGTAATTTCCTTTTGTCCCTGATCTGTATAACAAATCTATGACAATAACATTTACTGTAACCTAGTCCCTGATCTAAAACAGAAAAAAGGCAAAAATCTTCCTACCTGAGCCTCTTGGGTCAACCAGTTCGAGACCGCTCTTCGGCCGCAGATCAGAAAAGTGGCCAGCCTCTCAAGACGACAATTCAGTCAGGGGTCTTTGTGTTTCAAGAAGAACTGTTTCGGTAGCTTCTCCTGCGCAGTATTCGACCACCGGTACACTCTGATCTGTAGTTGTCGAGGGTTTCCGGTCAAACGGAGGACCAAACTGTTAAATAAAAACAAATTATGACAACACAGGAGGCTCAGATGCAAAAAACTTTACTAGTGTACACCAGGAGGCAAAATACCATACAATACAAGTATAGAGTTTTGTCTGGCATGATACAGGAAATGTACTATGTTATATAGTCATACATTCAAGCTGTGCCCACTTCACTGACGTGGTCAGTCACAGGGCACCTACATCACTATGGTCTACAATATTCTAGTCATAAGAAAAAGCTGATGTTATACTTTTTAAAAGTTTTCCCATGAGAATAATACAGCCTTGCAAAGCACCTGGTCAGTTATAATGTCTTTCTGTAAATGTTATTCTTTCAAGGTTTCAGTCCTGCTCGAATACAATAGTCAGTTCAGTCTTGTAATATACTTCTTTGTTCTTCTCGCAACATTACTTTTAGCAGCTGTGCTTTATCTCTGATAATATTCACAAGGCCAACCATCTCAGAGGAAGGAAGAAAGATTTTCAATGCTTTATACATTAATTTTCCTGACCCAGCAGATAATCATTAGTGAAAAACATAAGCTTGCTGAGCTGGCTACTGCCAGGGTCAGAGTTCAAACACACTGCAGCTCCAAAGCTTCAAGCAATTACATGTAAGATTGTAAATAGAATAAAATGCATTACATACTATTTGCTTCTAAACTAGCACTTTATATATGTTCAAAATACATATTTTTCTAACAGTAAAGGTGGCGAACAGATAACATTTTAATGCTATGTAACAGATTCATGTCTAGATTGCTTGAGATAACATTTGCAGGTAACATTTTATTATTGTTTATAGTTTTAATGGTTGAAACATTTAAGTTGTCCTGTTAATTCTTATAAATTTCTATAATGCGTTACTTTTAATAACTCGGAAGCCTTTTCTCTTATTTGTATTTGTAGGGTCTTTTTTTTCCAATTTGCCCATGCTTGGTCTTTCCTGTTTAACAATTTTTGAGTTCAGTAGATCAACCATAGAATTTTGTTTTACTTGAATCTTCTTTTTTGTTTCAGTAGAAAATAAAACTGCCCTGTTTGGGATCCACATGGTTTTAAAAGGTAGAAAGGGCAGATGCAGAGTCTGACCAGCTAAAAACCACAGCCAAGTTAATTTATTGTAGCTGTTTAACTCTGAGGTTTCAGATATGGATCTTGCTAACATCTGACTTGTTATTTTTCATGACATTAGAGAACTGCATGACATTATTATATACTCATATTAGTGGGTTGGCCATGCAGAAATGCAGGATGTAGAATGCTATAGTCAGTGACTAAATTCTTGTCTATTTGCTTTAATAGCTTACAAAACGTTTTTGGTCATATTTGTCTGAAATGGAAGATTGGAAAACTTTCTGAAATACTGTTTAATGTAGTTTGGCAGGGGGTGCAGAGGGTGGTACTCTTCTTAGATTGGTAGTTCTCTGTACCCCTGAGGAAATGTAATCTTTGTAATCATTATGAAAAGAAGCAATGAAGAATATGGTATGGCTATGAGAAGGATTGACAATCTGGCCTCTTACATTCCTAGTGTATTTCCAGAAGTGGTTGTGGGTGGATGCAAAAGTAATTTGTCTGTAAAATACATGTCTTTTAACAGTTCTGTAGCATTTTTACCAAGCTTGAGGAAGGCCTTGTGTGTGTTAATGTTGTGAGACTGGTATTTCCATGTTTTCCATACAAACTTCCTTTGTCTCATTATATATGTTTTATATATAAGTAACATATTATAACCAAGAGGAGTACTGTACTCTCTATAAAGCTATTTTAGTATGTTTCTGGAACAGCACTTCATAAAGTTGAAAGTATAGCTATGGGTTTCTGCAGCCGTAATGTATCTGCTTGTATATTTATGCAAGCATGCATCTGAAATGTCGCATTTGCTGATCAGCACATGTCGTTGCTGGTTGTACAAAATATCCCAGGGCTACATAACTTAGAGTGAAGGATAACACCAGCTATTGCATTTCATATCCTCATGGGACATTAACAACGTTTTTACAGAGTTTTTTTTGACTCAGGAGTGTCAGAAATTTCAAAAATCTCTTAATTGCTTTCTCGTTCTAATTAAGATCGTAAATGGTACATAAGTAAAATGCTCATGTCTCTCCATCTGATCCATCATATAGCTGCCAGTCTGAACCAACTGAATGAGATAATTTCGAAGGCGATGGAGTATCTGGCGTTGTTCCAAGAAACCACATATCTGAAATGCAGGACTGATAACCACATTACTGTCCCCATACGTCCCTTGCTGGGGACTGCATTACTGTTAAGTTCAACTCTGGGGTGAGGAGAAATTCCCTTTGTACTGATCCATTTATAGGTGCTGGTAGTTTTAGTGAGTTGGTTATAATGTAGAGTATAGTTCCACAGCTGTTTGTAGAAGCCCTCTTCAACTTCACAAGAGATGGAATTTATCAATAAGACTTTGAAAGAATCTCAGTCAGCAGGTGCACAACTTCATAGGCAATACACTGCAGATGAGTCATGCATTCATTTACACTTTGCCAGCACCCTTTAGTCCAAACCTCCTTTTTCTAGGGGGACTTGGCCATTCAGACACGGGTGAATTGATGAGTACCCATCTAATTACTCACTTTCTGTTTGAATGTATATAATGTACTGCATTGCTTTATTTGCAGTGATAGTCTCTTTCAGCGGTTGGGAGTGTGCTGAGTGATAAACTTATCTATCTCTCTCTCCAGCCTGTTTTATTTATTGACTGATGAAGATTTAGATCCCTGGTTCTGGTATTTGTTAGACTATTTGATATTTGAACAAACATGAGGTTCAGGAACACAACACCCCTAATGGCATAGAAGTCAAGGCACAGATTCTATAAGATACTGAATAAATGGACAGTGCTTCCAGTCTTTTCTGGTAGCTTAGGTTTTTTAAGCCAGTGATGGTCTTATTGAGGAACCTTTGGGGTGTTTCTAGTTGTTTGATATGCCTAGTGAAGTACAGCCCAGATAGGGCATTGTATTCAATAATATGCCTACTCAGTGCTTGAAATAAAGGGAAAAATGACCTCTTTAGATCTAGATGGTATTTCTTTGGCAATTAGCTGTGCTATGTAGAAGGGCATTCTGAATATATTCATTACATGATGATTGAAGGAGAGGGAAGTATTGACTCATATTCTATGTCTAGTAACAGCATTCGCATTTAGAGTGGGGTGTTGACTGTGTTGTAAGCTGGATGAGGGGGAGGAGTTGTCTACCAAATAGGTTCATAGGTAGGTACTAGGCTATCAGCCCTAGCCTAGCCAAAAAATGTACCCTGGCTTTCGCCACCCAAGAAAATTATTTTCCTGTGCCCCTGTCGAGCAGAGCCACAGAAGTGATCCCTGGGGTGAATTTCCCATTTCCCATCCAATCATCAAGATTTTTCTTGAAGAGTGCTAATGAGGAGCTCTGTTTGACATAGATAGGTAGTCTGTTCCAGAGTATGGGAAGTCTCTGGGACAGGAATCTATCCCTCCAGCATGTTCTGTTTATTGTGGTGACAAGGTTAAGGTCCCTAGAGCATGTAGCTCGGAGGGATTGGGATTTCTTTAAGTGGAGCATGTCCAACAGCTCTGGGTTTGACATAGCTTTGTATGTTAGGCAGAGATCGCCCCTGAGTAGGCGATATGCGATGGAGTAAAGCTGTAGTTTTTTGAGGCGGTCTGCATAGGGCATCTGTTTGAGGCCAGTAATCCTTTTTGTGAGGTATTTCTGTGGTCTTTCCAGTTGTTGTAGATGTCTTGTGAGGTACATACCAAAAGGGGCGTTGTACTCTATAATGGGTCTAATGAGTGATGAGTAGAGAGGAACAATTACCTCTTTTTTTCTGGGTGAGAATACTTTTGTGATGAGATGAGCCACGTAGAAGGATTTTCTGACCACTGTGGCGATGTGATTATCAAAGGAGAGACTACTGTCCACCTGTGTCCCAAGGTCTCTTATCACATTTTCTGCATTAAGTAGACTACCAGCTATGTGGTAGTTCATGGGTACAGAGTTTTTACCAAAGGGGATGACAATACACTTTTTGGCATTGAGCTTCAGGCCATGGCTTTGACACCAGGTATCTGTCTCAGTGAGGCCCTTTTGTAGTTTGTCCACATCGTTAGGAGTTTCAATTATGGCTCCTAGTTTGCAGTCATCTGCAAACTTTGTTAGCCAAAGACTTTCTGTGTTGGCCTGCACTTCAGAGAAGTAGATACCAAACAGGAGAGGACCCAGGACTGAACCCTGTGGTACTCCACTTGTCACTGGTCTGATGTTGAATTTGGAATCCGCTACTTTCACAGTGTGGGTTCTGTCCATGAGCCAGTTGGCAACCCATCTTGTGACATAGGGATTTATACCTAGTTTAGTGAGCTTATCTATAATTCCAGAGTGGGGGATGGTGTCGAAAGCCTTGGCGAGATCTAAATAAGCTGTGTGAACCATTTTACCCTCATCTATGGCTTTGGTGACTGCTTCAAAGAAGTCAATCAGGTTTAGGAGACATGATCTGCCTTTTACAAATCCAAACTGAGTAGGGTCCAGAGTTTGGAGATTACCGATGTCTTTGTTTATGAGTTCCATGATGATACATTCCATGGCCTTGCAGACCAGGCTCATCAGGCTAATGGGCCGGTAGTTCCCGGGATCCATTGTGGCTCCCCCTTTGTGGAGTGGGATAACTGTTGCGGTGCGCCATTCAGTGGGTACAAAGCCTGAGGTGAGGCTATGATTGAACATGGTACTTAGGTAGGGTGCCAGTTCATTCTGTAGTTCGTGTAGAACGCAGCCTGGGATATTGGCAGGTCCCATGGATGCTGTGTTCTTGGCTTTGGAGAGTGTGTTTTTTACTTGTGCAGCTGTGATTATAGGAACTTTGCATTCTTCCGGTATAGAGATGGGTCCTCTAGGGGGTGAGAGGGGGGTAAAGTTAGCACTGAACCTGCCTGCTAGGATGTTGGCAATATCAGTTGGTTCTGTATATTTAGTGCCATTATGCTGTAACTCAGAGCAGATCAGAGTGCTCCCATTTAGATTCTTGACATAGCTATAGAATACTTTGTGGTTGTCTTTAGAGTCGTGGCAATTTTGTTTTCATAACTAGCTTTGGAGGATTTTATGAGGGATCTCAGCTTCTTACTGAGATTGACCAGGGAGTTCCTCCAGTCATGGGATTTTACTCTTTTTTGCAACAGTTTCCTTCTTCTGTTGTAGAGTTTGTTTATGGCAGAGGACCACCAGATTGGCTTCCTTTTTTGGAGGATAACATCTTGGTTCTATTAGGGATAGCATGATCCATGCACTCGTGTAAGTGCTTATAAAGTGCATTTGTGTAGGATTCAGCAGTCATACCTCTATTGTCCATCTGCATGGGTGTCACGAAGTTTGCCACTTCTGTCTTAAGAAGTGTGAAGTTGGCTTTTGAGAAGTTTTTTACGATGGTTTCCCTAATTGGGGCTGGGGGTGGGATGTGGATGTCTAGGCTGATTAGCTTGTGGTCGGATCTGACCAACGAGGAATTGACCTCTGGTGTGGAACACTGGTTTCCCATGCTGGTAATGACCAGGTCTAGGATATTGCTGCCCCTGGTGGGGGTGTGAATAAGTTGATCCAAGGCGTTGGAATTTATGAATTCTAGAAAACGTTGAGCAAAAGAGTTGGTACATGAGTAGTTTTCCCAGTTAATGGTGGGGTAGTTGAAATCACCCATTATTAGGGTGTTGGGTTGTACCCTAATACTTTCCAGTGTATCAAGAAATGAAGAGTGTGAATCCTGGGGCATGGTGGGGGGTCTGTAGCAAGCTACAATTTGGATTTCGGTCTTGCCCAGAGTTAGTTGCACTTGGATAATCTCGGATGCATTATGCTGTGCAACTAGCCTGGAGGTGTGGATATCCTTAATAATATGGACATGCCTCCACCTTTAGTGCTTCTTTCTGGGTTAGGTGGCCGAAAGGTGTGGTATGAATTGAAGCCTGGTAATGCAGGGATGCTCTCTGGAGCTTTGAACCAGGTCTCTGTCACTGCACAGATGTCAATGTTCTCCATTTTAAGGAGTGCCTCGAGTGAGTGCATTTTGAGGTTTAGACTTCTAGCATTGAGTAGCATTACCCTCAGATTTTGCTTGCTTGTACCTGTTACGGTGGTGAATTTGTCATTTGAACCTTGCCTAAAAAAGGCACTATAGGGGTTGCAAGAGTCTTAGCCAGTATCTGGAATCCTAAGGGCGACAGGTGCAGGCCATCTCTGGTAAAGCATCGAGGACTGTCAATCATGTCATCCCAGGCAGACAAATACTGGATCCCCTTAGAATGATACCAGAAGCTTAGCTAATTGTTGAAGTCAATCATTTTTTCCTTGTACTGTGATATCATTCTGGGTGTTTGCAGGATGCTACTCAGGGTTAGGGTCATACCTGCCTGGGATACAAGATCGGAGAGCTCCTCCATGTCTCTTTTCATGTAGTCCAGGGAGGTACGTCTCAGGTCATTCACACCAACATGGACAATGACAGTGTCATATTTGTATTTATTGTGGAGTGACCTGAGTGCATGCGTTATGTGGCAGATCCTGGCACCTGACAGGCAGCTGACAGTAACTTTCTCCTTGTTTAGTCTAGTGAGTGGAACATCAGTGTGCCTGACTATAGAGTCACCTATGACTAGAGTGTTGGGTACGTTGTTATGCCTTATGGGCTGTGGTTGAGTGGCACACTCAATATTGCCATTTTAGCATTTAATCTGAGTCCATTATTTGTACACTGGGTATATATTTATTAAGTGCAAGTTCTGGCTGAATGACATGAGCATCACAGGGGGACCTGACACATGGGCATCAGAGGTGGACCTGAGTCTGGAGATTAGAAAATTGAATGCTGATCAGTAATGGTCCCAGGGCTGAGCTCTGCTAGGCACCACTGGCCATCATTTTACTCTTTGATGGGGCATCTGTTACACGCACTGTGTAAGTTCTGTCTTTTAGCTAGTCTGCAATTCATCTTAAAGCATAGAGATCAAATTGTAATGCATTGCACTTACTAACTATGCTAGCATGGCCAGGTCAAGGTATATTGTGTGGACAGCATGGCCTCTGCCAACAGCCTGCTAATCAGATATATTAGACAGGATCTACCGTTTACAAAGCCAGGCTGCTGTGGGTCTAGCTTAATGAGATTTTTAATATCATAGCTTATCAGGTCAGTTAATAATATGTTCCTTGGCATTGAAAGTAAAACTCACCCGGCCATTGTGCCTATAATTCCTGGGATTAGTGGTGTGGTTACCTTTGTGTAGTGGAATCATTACTGATGTATGCCAAACCTCAGGGTTAAAGCCATTTACTAAAGTCAGGTTAAATAGTTTATGGACTGGCCCTGCCAGATGGTGTTTGGTTCTGTTTATTAATCATCCAAGTATATTATTAGATCCCACGGAGGAAGCATTTTACTCTTGGACAGCATTTTCAGTACATGTTCTTTAGTGAGGATGAGGGGGAGTCTGACAGATTCAGGGATAAGTGGTCTTTGAATAATTATCTTTGGGGTAACATTAGCCTTGAACTTGTTTGCCTGTATATTGGCAGTGTCTAGTGTCTACACTAGTTTCCTAATGTAACAAAAGAAGGATCTGTAATTATTCTTAGCTTCAGAAGCTAACATAAGTTCATGGGTTTCTTTAGTATTTTTCAAGTTTTTAGTAATTTTTTTGATTTTTATCCATGATATGGGTCTTTTGGGCTGTTGTATACTTTATGGAGGTTGTTTTCATTTTATTGTAGAGTTTGTTTTGGTGGACCACCTGGTTGGATTATTTTTATATTTCCCTTTATACCTAGATCTAGTTTAGACTGCCATTTTTCTGCATTTATTACCTCCTGAGGCATATCTAGGGTGAGGATGCTATAAATGAATTTTGGAACTTTATTGTAGAATTTGATAAGACTAGCATGTTTGAAATCTTTGAATTCTGAGATATTGGTTTCAGTGGGTATCAAGATTTTGAAGGTGAAGGTCTCTAGTTCATGATCTGACTTAAACGGGGAGAGACACAGGGGTATAGCAAAGGAAGAAGCTATATTTATAAGGACCAGGTCAATAATACGTCCTCCAGCTGGTTTGCTAACAATCTGTTTGAGGCAGTTTTTGTTTATTAAGTCTAAGATTTTTGGGGTTTATCCTGCATTGGAAGTACAAGTGCTGCAGTTTATTGAGGGGTAGTTAAATTATCACAAAATAATGGAGTTCTTGTTTATAGGGAATTCATTAAGTCTTTTCAGTAATCTTACATGATTTTCAGGGGAGATGGAATGTGTGCTGCACAAACTGATAGTTGGTCCTGTTTAATGTGATTTAGAGTTCGAGGAATTCCATTTATGGGGGTCTCTTTTCTCTGTGATTCTGTCTAGAAGTTATTTGATTTCTAAGGAAAATAGAGGCAAAACCACAGTTGCTATCAGGTCAGAAGGCATGCTAGACACAACGTTCTGCACATTTAAACCAAATTTCAGTAATTAGACAGATATGGATGCATTCCAATTGCAGGACAGCCTCAAGGCCAGGAGGTGTGTTATTGAGACTTCTGGCATTGAGCAGAACCACCTTAATGTGATCCTGTTTAGGATTTGCTATGCTAATTACATTGGAATGTCTGTTAGCTGGACTCTTTCTAAAAATATACTATGAGGACAGCAAAGGCTTTAGCTAGTATGTGGAAGTCTTGGAATGAGAGGTGCAGGTCATCCTTTGAAAAGCAAATAGGACTATAAAGCACCTCGTCCCGTGCTGGAGCCCTCTGAAATGACACCAACTATATAGGCACTTATTCTTTCTTTGTACCTGGGTATCATTCTGGAGAAGGAAGGATGCCACTCAGGACCAATCCTGACTCTATTTGTGACATGCAGAGCTATCTGCATATCCCTTAGGGTTCTGTGCCTCAAGTCATTCACCCCCAAATGGACCACCACCATACTGCAGTCATATTTGTTAAAAGACCTTAAGGCCCCTTCAGATATCAGAGATACTGGCATCTGAATGACAGCTCATGCCACCCTGTCTTTGTCCAGCTTAGTGATAGGAGAATCTGTGTGCCTGACTATCACCTATCCCAAGAACATTTTTATTTGTAGAGTTCTCTGATATACTGGAATTGAGATAATTTAACTTTTGGTAACTCTTTTTTCAAAGTGTCAATGGGTGATGTGTTGGATTTTTGCTGAGGCTTATTTTTTCTGGGTCTAGGAGGCTTTGGCAATGTTTTTATTTTTACAGCCTCATCATAAGACATTTTAGTGAGGATTGGTGTAGAGTTTGGAGGTTTTATGTGCTCACAATCTGTGTTTTCTTTTTAAGAGAGTGAGGCTCCATGTTTGCAAAACATATACACCTCTCACAAGACTTCATTATCTGTGAGCACAAGGCAGGCACTACACTGCTTGAGGATCCCAAATACTACTGAGGCTGGCAACAGAAGGAAAACAAGCAGGCTGACCTTCCATCTTTGTACAGAAATGTTGGAGAATTAAAATAAGATTATACAAAGTACTATATGTAATTAATGAGATATTTAATAGACTATACAGTAGAGGAGTGCAGGTATACAGATATTTGTATGGAGTTTACACTGAATTATTTTATCAACTAAAATGAGGTAAACTGAGGTTTAAGAGGTAAGGGTACATTGCCTGTTATTATGTGAACTAAATGAGGTAAATTAAGTTCGTTTGGTAGGGGTACAATGCCTGAGTATGTAAAGTAAATGAAGTGATTTATGTTACGGTACAACAGTGACAATGGGTAACACAGAATTAGTAAACTGCTGTAGAGTATAAACTATCTGCTGCAACTGCTGGCTAATTTGGAGATGTGGAGCAGCTATGGGCTACTTAGAGCAACGTAGGGCAGCTGGATACATGGCATACATTTTGCTCATTGTGCAGCTTCAGGTAGCTGCCTGCCCTTCTAAGTATCACTAGCCACAAAACTAATATGATTTGGGAGAGGTAGGTGGTAGTAAGACAGGTAAGCATGAATGTACTTGCCTTTTTGTAGTGCATGTTGCAACCCAAATGCAGGAAATTAATAGCAACACTGAAAAAGCTGAAAAGATTCAAGCTTGCACCCTGGCAAATGGCAAATGACACTTGTCAAGGCTGTACTGCAATCTGAGGTCTAGAAATGGCTTGCGGCTTGGTTTCTTCTCTACTGTCTAGAGTCAGCCAGGTACATTTCTTAGCTAGATTGCTAAAAACTCAAAAGTGTGTTGCTCTCACAGGGCTAGTGTTTTAGTCAATCTGGTAGAAGAAGGTCAAACTCAGTGGAATTAGTCACAAAATAGGAGTTTTGCATGGAGCAGCTGATAGAAAATGAGCAATTGATTTAATCCTGTAACCCATGGATTCTGCAACACACATGCTTCTCTTACATGCATTTGGGCCTTTTTCAGATTCTTTTACAGCGATGCAGGTAACTGGATACTGTCACAAAGAAGTATGCGGATGGGGCATTCCACTACCTTTTAAATTTACCACTAGGTTTGTGTAGAGGGGCATTTCTCGACCTTGTCAATGTACCACTGTGTTTGTGTAGTGGAGTCATTCCTCTTCCTTTTAAATGTATCACCATGTTTGTGTAGAGGGGGCATTCCTGTTCCTTTTAAAGGCACCTTTATGTTTGTGTAAAGGAGTCATTCCTCTTCCTTTTAAATGTATCACCATGTTTGTGTAGATGGGGCATTCCTGTTCCTTTTAAAGGCACCTTTATGTTTGTGTATTGTGTAGAGGGGGCATTCCTGTTCCTTTTCAGGGTACCTTTGTGTTTGTGTAAAGGAGTCATTCCTCTTCCTTTTAAATGTAGCACTATGTTTGTGTAGAGAGAGCATTCCTTTTCCTTTTAAGGGTACCTTTGTGTTTGTGCAAATGAGTCATTCCTCTTCCTTTTAAATGTACCATTATGTTTGTGGAGAGGGGGCATTCCTGTTCCTTTTAAGGGTACCTTTGTGTTTGTCTAAATGAGTCATTCCTCTTTCTTTTAAATGTACCACTATGTTTGTGTAGATGGAGCATTCCTGTTCCTTTTAAGGGTACCTTTGTGTTTGTGTAAAGGAGTCATTCCTCTTCCTTTTAAATGTACCACTATGTTTGTGTAGAGGGGGCATTCATTTTCCTTTTAAGGGTACTTTTGTGTTTGTGTAAATGAGTCATTCCTCGTCCTTTTACATGTACCGCTATGTTTGTGTAGAGGGGGCATTCCCGTTCCTTTTAAGGGTACCTTTGTGTTTGTCTAAATGAGTCATTCCTCTTCATTTTAAATGTATCACTATGTTTGTGTAGATGGAGCATTCCTGTTCCTTTTAAGGGTACCTTTGTGTTTGTGTAAAGGAGTCATTCCTCTTCCTTTTAAATGTACTGTTATGTTTGTGTAGAGGGGGCATTCCTTTTCCTTTTAAGGGTACCTTTGTGTTTGTCTAAATGAGTCATTCCTCTTCCTTTTAAATGTACCACTATGTTTGTGTAGAGGGGGCATTCCTGTTCCTTTTAAAGGTACCCTTACGTTTCTGTAGAGGGGACATTCCTCTCCCTTTTAAAATTTGCCACTATGTTTGTGTAGAGGGAAATTCCTTTCCTTTTTAAATGTATCAGTATGTTTGTATAAGGGGGCATTCCTATTCGTCTTAAATATACCGCTATGTTTGTGTAGAGGGGGGCATTCCTCTCCCTTTTAAGTGTACCAGGATGTTTGTATTGAGAGGGTATTTGTCTCCCTTTTAAATGTACCCCTATGTTTGCATAGAGGGACATTTCTCTTCCTTTTAAATGTATCACTATATTTGTGTATTTTGGTGGGTGAACTGCTTGGAGTCCTGCCATTAGTGATAGAGATGGGGAGCTGTGTTCTCTCATTCTAAATACATTGGAATCCACTCAGAGATCTGTTGTTTCAGTTTTTGTGTGCTGAGCATGAGATCTGGCTCAGTATGAAATACAGGAAGTTATTAACTGTGACAACAACAACTTAAAGTATACTGTATGTGTAGTCTATGAGTGGAAAACATTTTAGTTGACTTGAGTAAGGTAACACAGAGTGCATATGAAAGCATATGGTTCATGCAAAGTTCTGAAACAATGTACCTTCATCAGTGCATTATATTTCATTTGAAGAAGAGATGTCAAGAAAAATGAACAAAGTGATTTCCTGTGTCTAATATTTTTACTAACTGATGACGGTCTGCTTGTTTGCTCTATGAAATGTTCTGCTCAGTGTTGTTCTGCTGATAACTCCAAGGATTTATGTTTAGTTCAGAGTGCTTTAACTTGTCAAGAAGGAGATCAGTGTTGTGCTTCACTAAGGCTAGCTCCAAGCTCATTAAGTATTCAGGGGATGAAAGCTTATAAAAATCTGTGTTTTTGTGTGTGTGTGTGTGTGTGTGTATGTGTGTATGTGTGTATGTGTGTGTGTGTGTGTGTGTGTGTGTGTGTGTGTGTGTGTGTGTGTGTGTGTGTGGAGATCATATCCCATACTACTTCTGCAGGTTGGGTCTATTTTATTCCCGTGAAAGCTGAATCGGTCAAATACAATTCGCGTGAACCATAACGAGCGAAACGCGAATACGTCGAACGCACTAAACCGCTAAATTTAATATCTCAATCTCTCATAGTTAGCCAACCCCACCAAACGTAACATACTACTTACCGAAACACAGTAAAAACAACACATACACACACTAAACAAAACCCTACTTCTAACCCTAAATTAAAGCACCAAAACCCTACTTCTAACCCTACACTAAACCCTACATACACAACTATCTATGCACTATCCTTAACCCCTCCCTAACCCTAAGGTCCATAACTACCGCACACTTACCCTACTGAGCTATACCCAAACAAACTAAATATTCCACACACATACACTTAACAAAACCCTACACTAAACCTTACATACATTACCTATCTATGCACTTACCTTAACCCGCACCGTAACCCTAAGGTCCGTAACTATCACACACTTATCTTACGGAGCTATTCCGCAGACGGGCCAACTATGCAAATTCGATATTTTCACTTTCACGGTTTAGTGCATTTGATGTACTCGCGTTTTGCTCGTTATGTGTCGCGCGAATTGTATTCGACCGATTCGGCTTTCGTGGGAATAAAGTAGACCTCTGCAGGTCATAGCAAAAAACTGAGCCGATTCACATTAGATTACATTCTTAAATCATTCTCTGAAAAATTCATAATCATTTTAAGTGAAATTAAAGATGTGCTTGAGTTGCTTATATGCTGTAAATGAAACTCATAGACTCAAATATTTGTTTAAAGCAAAATTTAATTTTGTGTAGTAATGAACCAGTCACGTATTATTAAGATAAACCTTCTTGATAACTATGCAGAGAACACTATGCAACTATATAGGCTTGGACAGATATTTGTTGAAAACAGAAACTATTTTAACTAGTGCTGAAGCAGTCACTTATTAGTAAAAACCATCCCGATAACTATGCAAAGTGCACTGTACCGCAACAAATAGTAGAACATTTTTAGCAGGGGAGATCTGAGCATTAAGGCATGTTATTACTCTGAAAAAATAACATTACACCCAACTCACACATAAAGCAAAGCATGAAGTTGAACTGACATATTTAGTTTATGTTATTGCTTTTTGGCTTATTTAGCATTTAACTTCCTTGGAAGTTGCACTGTATTTTTTCTGCAGTCTTTTTGTTTATTCATTTTGCTGACTGACTGAACTCCACTAAGCCAATTGCTGTTTTTCTGTTAGATCTTTGAGGTAAATTTCCTAAGGCCTTGGTATAATTCCTTACAAATCCTACTCAAGTCAGTTAAATTTTCTCATAAAGTTCAAAAATAAATCAAAAAGTTGTGGGTCTGTGGAACATACTTGTAAATATCTTGGTGATACTGTAACAACTTCTGTCTTTTTACCTGGCAATCCCATTTACATTCTTAGACTTATCATAAGAATATCCTGTGACAGAAACTAATTTTCACTACTCTTTGGATATTCATCTGTCATTACATTGCTCGAGATCAATAGTTAGTTATACTGTTTTTAGAAGTTATAAATTATTGAGTATTCAAATAATTATCGGGCGGCATGATGCCAGGGCACTTCTATGGGCTAGGTTTGTATAGGCTCCAGGGCCAATAGCCTAGTACACACCTATGAACCTATGACAATAAATAAATAAAATAAATATATGTTGTAAAATCATTTGAAGAACTTCATTACATATATTTGTTTTAAAGATCTAAGTAAAATCATTATAAGTAATTGTGAGTACATAATCGGTACATGTTTCATAAAGTGCACCGAATGTGCTTTGATACAGAAGTAGCATGCATACTTATTTGAATACTTATTTGTAGGGGAATTCAAAAAGGTTTGTGGTAGCTCTGCAGAGGGCCTGTGCCATTCTGTAGTACTGCGATCATCTACCCTATGATCAGTATATGAAAATCAAGCTCTTCTGGAATGATGTCATACTAGGTGTGGAATCACAAAGTCAGACCTGATTCTATGCCACAACCAAAGGTCAGTAGACTAAATACTATGCCAAGGAAAGACAATTTACCAATTCTCATTCTGTATTCCATGTGTACCACAACAGTATCAATCCTGCCACATAGTCACCAAATTTCCCTGTCATCAGCTGCCTCACCACGCATGGTAATGCATTAATGAAGGTAAAACTGTTATGCATGTATTATATCTGACAGGATAGTGGGCTCATGCTAATGCGACTGCACTACATTAGGAAAGTTTGACTTTAAAAAAATGTGTTTTGAGTAGTTTCTAAAATATGATGGCGAAGACTTGCAAACAATGCAGCAACACTTGCTTGCAGTCACCTCCCTTCTCAAGGTTTCATTTTGCTTATCTCAGTGCAGCTTGAAATGGAACTGAAGGCACTTGGAATGCACATTTAAGGCCTGCAACATTCCATCATATAGGTGAATCTGTAGCCACACTACATAATTTTAATGGACAACTCTGTTACCTAGAAGTTGAGCTTTGGTTTTAATACCATTGTAAAAGATGTTATAGGTTCATAGGCAAGTACTACGCAAGCTGTCCATTGCAGGCCATTTAAAGCCTAGCCAAATTCCTTTTTTATGCACAAAATAACGTATTGCATTTAGATATAGACTGGTCTTACTCATCCCGTGGTCAATAATTATATATCACCTCTAGTGAGAATAACTGGAAGCATACCATAGATAATGTGAGGGGATCCATGCATGGGATAAAGCATTTAGGACCTGCATCTGTCCATTTGTAGTACAGGGGGAAATCCTGGGATAAATATTGCTTACCACTCATGGATCTAAGTTGCGTTTGAAAATGGGCAGGGATGAACTTTGATTTATGTAAGTGGGGAGTGTATTCCATAGCAGCGGTATCCTCTGCAAAATACAGCTGTCCCGCCAAACTATTTTGTTGATGTTACAGAAGAGGTTTATATTCCTTGACTATTTCTGATGCCATTTGATTTGTTGATGTGAAGTAAATCCATCAATAATGGGTCGGAGGATGCCTTGTATGCCAGAAATAGGTCACCTCTTAGCAGTCTGTAGAATGCCAAGTATAGTGACAGGTCTTTGAGTCAGTCCATGTAGTTTATCTTGTTTAGGCCTTGTAAACGTTTAGTAAGGTATTTCTGTGGGCATTCCAGTTGTTGCATGTGTCTGGACAGATACGTGCCAAAGGCGACATTATATTAGATGACTGGACTAATGAGAGCTGAGTAAAGGGAGACAATGACATCCTTAGATCTAGACACAATCCCTTTGTTTATAAGCTGTGCAATATAGAAGGACTTTCTTACAACAGTGTGCACATGTTCTTCAAAGGTTAGGTCACTGTCCTCATAAGTTCCAAACTTCTGAGTAACTGAGTCAACTGTTAAGGGCATATTTTCAATGTAGTAGCTCCCTGGGGTACATGGTTTCCCAAATGATACAGTAATTGGCATTTAGTTTCAGACCATGATTTTGACACCAGTTATTTACTTCATACAAGCCTTCCAGCAGGGTGGCTAACTCATTTGGTGATTCTGTGACTGCTCCTAGTTTGCAGTCATCTGCAAACTTAGTCAGTCAGAGCCCTGCGGTATTGGCTTTTATTTCAGAAAAGTAGATGCCAAATAGGCGAGGTCTTGGATAAGTTGTTATGAACTAAACATAAACAGTTATAAACTGTGCATTTGCAAGTTATCTCAGTACAAATATTTTTTCCCAACACAGAAAAGAATGCATGCCTTTCTGAAAGAAAGGCTATATACATCTTTAAGTGGTAATTTGACCTGGACTACAGATTCCTCTTAAGTTGTATAGTAAACCATCAGTTCATCAGCCTTCAACAACAGCTGTCCACAATTAACCATCAATTCTTCACCCTGCAACAGCAGGTAGCCACTATAATAACCCAACCATCAATCTCGCTGGAACTCCTCCCCATAAAAAAGTGCATGATATGGAAATTTAGGATACTGATGCATACAACTATTTGAACCAGAAAATTCTGGCTAGGGTTAGAACTTCAGCTGAGTCACAGTCCCTTAAATTTTACAACTGGACAATTCAGTATGGAGAGACTGATAATGTCACATATGACTGATTTAAGACATGCTTTGACATTTTTCAAAGTTTCTAGAAAATGTAACTTTAGGTAGATTTAAAAGGCGAGTCCCTTGCAAGTTAAAAAAAAAAGTGGTGCTCCTAAGTGACCCAGTGTCTACTGAACAACTATTTGTTTTAATAGAATGTCTGTTATTAACCAAAATTGCAACCCTGAAGCAGAAATGTAGTTAGTTCAACCAGTCACCTGTGCTGGTACCATGAACTAGTACCCCATCCATCTGCTCCGTCTACTGTCACACCAACCAGGTGGTCAGATACATGGCGCACCCCTCCTTGCTCACCAAGTCAGGCCCCTTTCTGCTCCTTGCCCTGACTCTACTTCTCATTTTAGAAAAAAAAATATTTCTTTTAAACTGTAGCAAACCACTTGCTACAATGAAGCAGGCAGTTGCTACAGTTTAGACCATACTCAAAGTGTTACTGTGCTTGATTTTTTTTTTTTTTGTACTTTTTGACTGTATCAGCCTGCTTGCTACAGTTTAAACCACATACAGAGTGTTACAGTGTTCAAGTTTGACCACAAATGCAATACCAGCTTTTAAAAGCTGGTATGCTTTCAACACTTTGCACGCGGGGCAGCTGCCCCCTTTGCCCAGCCCCAGCTATGTTACTGCCCCCAAGTCAGACTTGCATGCACTAAGGACTACTAATAAACCTTCACTTAAATAAGCAAGGACAAAATGTTACAGCCAATATTGGTTTGTTTTGTTGTTGTTCTCTTTCGGCTTTTCCGGGTTAGGGGTCGCCACAGCGGAACTCTGGTCCGCTAATGATTGGCAGTAGATTTTCACGAACGCCGAGGTGCCAGCTCGAAGTTCAACCTTCAACGAAGGCATGCCCATTTACACATGGTTTGTTTTGTAAGTTATATAAATGAGCACATAAAGCAATATTGTACCTGTAAAATCTGTTACTACTAACCAAAAAGCTGTGCTCAAAAGAATAATTATGAAATGTGAAAATGTTGAACTTTTAACTACTACACTTATAGGGTCTTCTTTTTATCATTATGTTGTTGCTAACTTTGTTAAATGTACTATTCTAGTAGAAGGGAAAGAGTCGCGGGGTCATTGGACTTAGTGAGTATAATTAATTAGTCAGATCACAATATATTTGCAAGCAGAAATGAGTGATAAACTGACAATTGAAGTAATATGTATTCATGGAGACAAATGAGAGCACCCTTTAGTAATGTTAGATGTTCAGACCTTTCTAGGCAAAGTGTCATATCCAGTAGCACCATGTCTGATTCACAAGATGAGATAATTGTCCCAAGCATTCCATGCTTCAAAGAGCTATTGAAAATGGCCAGCCGTACCTCTGAACTGCTATGATTTATGCACAGCACTTTGATTTTTACCATCAGATTTAGCCTTGTCCCTCTTGAATTAACTGATGTTCCTTAATTATATAGTTAGTCCTATTTGAGGGAATGTGCATTATTAAATAACTCTGCTAAACACATGCAAAGATTAATTAACATTAATTATATGAGGTCTAGTACATGAAAATCTTCTATTATGAAAAATATGAAAGTGCTTTCTGACCCTTAGGTGTGATTTTTTTTTATATAGACCAGTGCTATGAATTTTAATGCTCAATGGGTGAGAGGTACGTGGCTAGCTCTGATGGCATAGTGAGATTAAGCCATGACTATGGCACAGATGACCCAACTTCAGGCAATGGCTTGGACACCTAACATAGCTTGCTAGGAAGGCTGGATGGGAGTGACCACTACTAGCTTCCCATTAGGTAGCTCTGGCTCACCACTTGATTGACATTTAATAGGAGCACTAGGTGTTGCACCATTGAAGCTCAAAACTATGGACATCTGCTACCCCTGTGTATATTCACATGGCTGAATGAGAGTGTGGAGGCACACTTCTGTTGACAGGCAGCATGTAGTAGTGATCAGAGAGACCATACAAAGGAGGGGTCCTCCACTAGGGAAGGGGGTAGGTCATGAGACAGGACTAGTGAGTTGATTCACTCCTTACCTGACTCTCAGTGTTAGGGCAACAAATGGGCCAGCTGATCTGTCAGGAATGAATAGGACAAGTGGGTGCAAGTGAAGGAGACAGTGGGCCAGTACTGCCGAGGAGGAATAAAGAGCAATGGAAGATACAGGGAAAAGGTCAACTGGATTTATGAAAAGAAATGCATAGCTACAGGAAAGAAAAATGGTGTAGGACAATAAAACACAAGAGGCAATAAGATTTGGCTCTTGGTGGAGAGTTAGATAAATCTGATATTGAATCCAACTGTTAAATTAATAAAAGAATCATTGTGAAAGTTGACAGGGAGGGGTCAATAGTAAAGAATATACTAAGAGAAGTATGTGTGGAAACTGAAGAAGGGAGAGACAAATCTTTTACTGAAGTAAGAGGGAAAGGGGAAGTTGAACAGAACCATTCACTCCTCCCTGCTACATTGAAGCAGAAGTCCAAACAGAAGCAGGACTCCAAGTGTAAAGAAAGATAACTGGTGACGTACAGAAAGGGAAGTTACGCGTACCTTGGCGGGAGAAGATTATTTTTGAAGTTACATTTTAGAAATGATGGATTAGATGAAGTTGAAACCCTATACCTGTATTTGTAGGAAAAATATTCTAATTCATGACAGAATACTGATAAAAATTCAGTTGAACTGGGTCCAACCAGATAACCCATTTAATTTCCAGAAGGTTGAGTGAGAATACAACACATTCTGTGGAGCTAGGGAGATTACACCAACAACAGAAGGGGAAATAAAGAAACAGAACAGCCCCCATTTTATTCCCATACTTAGAACTATCCTGCTGTACAGGATAACCAAAGACAAAGAACAGGTACTGAGACAGTTATTAGTTACAATGTCTTCTAGACCACTTGGGATAAAGTTAGCCTATAGCCAAATTTTGGGTGGTCATTTAGGAATTGATAAGAAAAAGATGGAATGTTAGCTAGATTTACTTGTTCAGTGTTATGAAAGAAATAGAATACTTTTTAACAGCTTGCCTAGAATGTCAGAGGACAGCACCCAACCAGTAATTTAAGAGCCGTTATATACCCTTAGCTATTGTGGAAATCCCATTTGAATGAATAATAATGGAAATTGCAGGTCTACTTGTAAAACTGAGTAAGGTCCATCAATATAGCCTGAAATGTGATTATGCAACAAAATTCCCAGTGGCCATGCTCCCATGAAGAGTTAATGCAAATTAACTAGTACTACTTTCTCATAGAGGAGGAGTTCCCTGAGAAATTCTTACTGAACAGTGTAACCCATTCATGCCCATAGTAATGAATGAACTTTTTAATTTGTTAAAAAAATGAAACATCTAAGGGCATCTGTGTACCAGCCTTGGATAGATGGGATTGTTGATTACTTTAATAAAGCATTAAACTCTATTTTACCAAAGGCTTAACAAATGTATGAGAGACTCTCAAACCAACTGCTTCCTTACCTTTTCTGTGCTTAATTTCACCAAATTGTTTGGGTTTCTAATACTATTATAGGAATGGACCCACCTTCTAAATCAGGGCATAATTATGGTCATGAAATTAGTATTGTTTCAGTCTTTGATGTTAGCCAAAAATGCTCTTTGCAATACCTGCAATATGCCCAGAATTGCCTCCTCCTGTAGTGCATATTTATTTATTTACTGACATTTGATTACCGAGAAAGTCTGACTGGGTAGGAGCCCATTTTCAGCAGAGGCCAGGGAGAAATGCTCCAAAGTATCACAAAACATTTTAAGAACAATCATTTAACAGTCTTTAAATATAATGCAACAGGCAAATATTGTTTACGTAATAATACCAAATTAGACATAAAATGAAAACATTGGTAAATTATAGATACAATATGACAATGATTTAATAATTCGAAAAATTTTAGCCAGTTTATGGAGAAAGTAAAGGTAAGAGCTATACATGTAATCAGTTTTGAGGGGGCTCATACCTCCTTCAGAGCATGGAATGTCCAATATTGATATATATTGATTTTTATATATCATTTGATAAGTATGAAACATTTAACTTGTTTTTCTCTCCAACTGATCCGGTAGTTTTGGGGGCCAGTCAATCATACCAACACTGTAAGTTAAACAGGAAGAGCAAATTGGTTTATAGCTTGGACTTTATTCTTAGGTGTCAAGGTTGTTTTCAATATTAATTTTAGTGTTCTGAAGTATTCCTTACTCAGATTTATTCAGATTTGTTCATGTTTTAGGTTCATAGGTTGGTATTGGTACTAGGCTATTGGCCCTAGAGCCTATACAAGCTTAGCCATAACAATTCCTTGGCTATTTCTTCCCACAATATTTACTTCCCTGTATCCCTGTCTAGCAGGGTGACTGATGTGATCCCCATGGTGAATTTCCTATCTCCCATCCAATCGTCAAGGTTCCTTTTGAAGAGGGCCAAAGAGGCACTTTGCTGGACATGTATGAGCAGTCTATTCCAGAGTCTGTGGAGTCTCAGGGTCAGGAACCTATCTCTCCAGCATGTTTTGTTCATTGTGATGACAAGGTTTAGATCCCTGGAGTGTGTGGCTCTGAGGGATTGGGATTTCTTTAAGTGTAGCATGTCCAACAGCTCTGGGTTTGACATGGCCTTGTATGTTAAGCAGAGATCGCCTCTGAGTAGATGATATGAAACAGAGTATAGCTGGAGTTTTTTTAGATGGTCACCATAGGACATCTGCTTTAAGCCTGTGATTTTCAAAACTGTGATTCTTTTAGTGAGGTATTTTTGCGGCCTTTCCATTTGTTGCAGATGTCTTGAGAGGTACATACCAAATGAGGCGTTGTATTCTATAATGGGATTAATGAGGGATGAGTACAGTGGGACGATGACCTCCTTTTTTCTGGATGAAAAGCCCTTAGTGATGAGGTGTGCTACATAGAAGGATTCCCTGACTGTTGTGGCAATGTGGTTATCGAAGGTGAGACCACTGTCCACCTGTGTCCCCAAGTCTCTTATCACACTTTCGGTGTTTAGTGTACTGCCACCTGTGTGGTAATTCACAGGTACATGTTTTTTTCCCAAAGAGGATAACTATACATTTCTTGGCACTGAGCTTGAACCCATAGCTCTGGCACCAAGCATCTGCTTCTGTAAGGCCCTTTTGTAGAATATCCACATCATTTGAGGATTCAATAATGGCTCCCAGTTTGCAGTCATCTTTGAACTTTGTTAGCCAGAGTCCCTTAGTGTTGGCCTGTACTTTAGAGAAGTAGATGCTAAACAACAGATGTCTCAGGACTGAACCCTGAGGTACTCCACTTGTCACTTGTCTGGAGTTGCATTTGGAGTCGGCTACTTTTACAGTGTGGGTTCTGTCAGTAAGCCAGTTGACAACCCATCAAGTGATGTAGGGATTAATGCCCAGCTTAATAAGTTTCTCTATGATTCCAGAGTGGGGGATGGTGTCAAAGGCCTTGGCGAGGTCCAGATAGGCTGTGTGGACTGCCTTACCCTCATCCACAGCTCTGGAGACTGATTCAAAGAAGTCAGTCAGGTTCAGGAGACAAGATTGGCCTTTCATGAACCCAAACTGGGTGGGGTCTAGTGTTTGAAGGTTGCCAATATCCTTGTTTGTAAGTTCCATGATATTACATTCCATGGCCTTGCAGATCAGGCTTGTCAGACTGATGGGGCAATAGTTCCCAGGATCCAAGGTGGATCTCCCCTTGTGGAGTGGGATAACTGTAGCTGTGCACCACTCAGTGGGCATGAAGCTTGAGGTGAGGCTATGATTAAACATGACACTTAGGTGAGGTGCCAGTTCATTTTGTAGTTCATGTAGTACACAGCCCGGGATGTCATCTGGTCCCATGGATGCTGTATTCTTAGCTTTGGAGAGTGTGGTTTTTACCTGTGTGGCTGTTATTACCAGAATTTGGCAATCTTTCGGTATTGAGATGGGCCCTTTAGGGATTGAGAGGGGGGTGAAGTTGGCACTGAATCGATCTGCTAGGATATTGGCAATATCCTTGAGATCAGTATATTTAATGCCATTCTGTTGTAGCTCAGAACAGGTGTGAGCATTGCCATTTAGATTCTTGACATAGATATAGAACGCCTTGTGGTTATCTTTGGAATCTTTGTCAATTTTATTTTTGTAACTAGCTTTGGAGGATTTTATAAGGCATCTCAGCTTCTTACTGAGGCTGGTAAGGGAGTTTTTATTCTAGGATTTTCCTCTTTTCTGCAACAGTTTCTTCCTTTTGTTGTAAAGTTTGTTTATGGCAGGGGACCACCAGACTGGCTTTCTTCTTTTGGAGAAGATTGTCTTGGTTCTATTTGGGATGGCACGATTCATGCACAAGAGGATGTGCTTGTACAGTGCCTTAAGGTAGGATTCAGCAATCAAACTTTCAGTTCCCGTCTGTATGGGTGTCATGAAGTTTGTCACTTCTGACTTGAGTAGCATGAAGTTGGCTTTGGAGAAGTTTTTAAGGCGGTTTCCTTACTGGGGGGTTGTTTAGGGATATGGATGTCAAGGGTGATTAGCTTATGGTCAAACCTGACCAATGAGGGGGTGACCATAGGTGTGGAGCATCGATTTCCCATGTTGGAAATGACCAGGTCTAGGATATTGGAGCACATGATGGGACTATGGATTAGTTGATCCAGGGCATTTATGAATTCCAAGAACCATTAGGCAAAGGTGTTGGTACATGAGTAGTTTTCCCTGTTAATGGCAAGGTAGTTGAAATCACCCGGTATTAGGGTGTTTGGTTGTATCGTAATATTTTCCAGTATGTTTAGAAAGGTGTAGTGAGAATCTTGGGACATGGTGAGGGATCTATAGCAAGCTACAATTTGGATTGCAGTCTTACCTAGTGTTAGTTGCACATGGAGAATTTCAGACACATTGTGTTGGGCAACTAGCCTGGTGGTGTGAATATCCTTGGTGAATATAGACACTCCTCCACCTTTAGTGTTTTGGTCCTGGTTTGGTGGCCAAAACGTGTGGTAAAAGTTGTAGCCTTGTATTGCAGGGGTGCTCCCTGGAGCCTTGAACCAGGTCTCAGTTACGGCACAGATATCGATGTTCTCCATTTTTAGGAGTGCCTTGAGAGAGTGCATTTTGCGGTTTCAACTTCTAGCATTGAGTAGCATTACCTCCAGATTTTGCATGCTTGTACCTGTTACGGGGGTGGTTTTGTCCTTTGAACTTTGCCTAAAAAAGGCACTATAGGGGTGGCAAGAGCCTTAGCCAGTAACCTGAATCCCAGGGGGCGACAGGTGCAGACCATCTCTGGCAAAGCATTGTGGTCTGTCGATCATGTAGTCCCAGACAGGCAGATACTGGATCCTCTTTGAATGATACCAGAAGCTTAGCCAATTGTTGAAGTCAATCATTTTGTCCTTATACTGTGGTATCATTCTGGGCTAAGGGTCATACCTGCCTGGGCCACTTGATCTGAGAGCTCTTCCATGTCTCTTTTCATGTAGTCCAAGGAGGTACGTCTCAAGTCATTCACTCCATCCTGGACAATGACAGAGTCATATTTGTACTTGTTGTGGAGTGACTTGAGTGCATGCGTTATGTGGCAGATCCTGGCACCCGACAGACAGCTGATTGTAATTTTCTCCTTGTTCAACCTGGTGAGTGAGACTATAGGGTCACCTATCATCATCAGTTCCCAAATATTTATATACTCCTTCCTGCTCAAGTTCTTTTATATCACATTCCTGTCCTAGATTGATATTTTCTTGGTACTATAACTTTCCTGCTTTAAATGTTGCTTTTTCACATTTATGAAGACCAAATGTCATGTTTATATCAACTGAGAAAGTTTTAACCACTTGAAGTTGTGCTTTCAACTCATCTGATGAACTATATAATTTTAAGTCACTCACAAAAAGTAGATGAGAAATCTTTAAGCAACTTTATTTTCTGGGAGACAAATTGTAACCAAGACCGAATCTGTTAAGTAAATACCTTAATGGTTTAAGGGCATGACAAAATAGCAGTGGTGACAAAGAATCACACTGGAATATCCCCCTTTGAATTTTTAATTTGCCTTTTGTCATGGCTTAATTGCAAAGTAGTTTTCCACTGTTTCATGGTCACTATAATGTAACCAATCAATGTCAGCCATATCTTCTACATCTGTTAGCACTCATTTATCCATGAATGCGGGATGCTGTCAAATGCATTTTGTAATCTATTCATGTCATGCTTAGATTCTTCCCCTTTTTTACAATTCTCTCATATGGCTTTATTTAGCAACAAATGATTCTTTGTTCCATATGACTATAAGTTCTGTCTACATCAATTCCTGTATACAGTTTGTACATCGTTGGAAGGCAAGTTAATGCTCTACAGTTTTTAGCATATCTTGCAGGTGTACTCTTAAGGATGAGTATAGTTTTTCCTGTTGTTAAACAGGATAGTGTCTGTGATGTGCATATAAGTAGTTCTCAGGGCTAAATCTTTGTGTAAAGATAATACTTGTAGTCAGAAGTTAGGTACTGCATCTGGGTCTGGGGTTATCGAGTTAAGAGCATTTATTAATTTTATTTCAATTTTTGTGGCTACTACTTCCTCCCATTTTATATCCTGTACATTTGAACTCATTACTGTTTCTTTTAATTTTTCTATCCATTTCGCATCTTTATGCTCTACAGGGTCTTCATAAATATTTCTTCAAAATGTGTCTATTTCTTCTTTTTTTGGATGTGGTTTTATTCTTTTTGCTTTGTTTCCCATTTCTCCATAAAACCTTTTTGGGTCATCAATGAATTGCTTATTTTGTACTTTTCCTTTATATTTATTCACATATCTTCTTAATTTTTTCTGCCTGAGCTGATATTTTTATTATTTACAATAGTGTATGATAGATCCTGGTCTGTTCTGGTACCGTGTGTTGCTTTTATCATCTTTATTTTGCTAAGTATTTTTATTGATCTGTTGCCTCTCATATATTCTTCTAACTATAACACTTATCTTAATTGCTTTATAGTTTTCTCTTTTTGATGCTTCCATGATGGCACTCCTCTCCCTCCTTTCCTTTCATTTCCTATATTGCTCTGTATTTTTGTGGTAAGACTTTATTTATTATTAATTTAGCTGCATAGTAATGTATCCTATTTACTTCAGTAAATCAAGCAAGTCTTCCCTTAGATCATTTTCTTCTAAACTGAGGGTACATTCTTTGCTCTGTTTCCTGCAGGCAGTCTACAGAAAGTTCCAAAATGCATTCCAGTGACATATTCTCTTAAGCTGCATCCTGCATCATCTGTTGCTTCTTTGTATGGGAACTCATTGGCTCATCACTCCACAACACTGACTGCATCGGAGTTGCCACTATTTCCTGCTCTTTCCCTTGGTGTGCACTTTTATACTGGTTTCCTGCTGCAGGCTCCAGAGCATCATCATGTGACAAGTGATAAGATGCTTCCCATCCCACTGTTTGTCCTTAAAAGAGTTGGATTTTCTACACTAAATCCTTCACTTCTCAGAGAATCCATAACTTCACTATTTCTATTTCTTTAACTTCTCCATTATTAATCCTCTTTTCCACTTCCCCTTTGTTTTCATATTTTTGTATTGTGAAATTGTCCATATTTGGTGCCTTTGCCTGTATTTCTCTTCAAACATCTTCAGTGCTGCTTTTTTGTATTGATTCATTTTGTTTTCTCCTTTGCATAAATATACTGCACCATATCAAATCTCTTTTTCCTTTCCATGTCTATATTTCCTTTTCAGATATCTACTGCTTCAGCTGTTTCTCTTTAATCTGGGAACTCATTGTTCCATAATGCTGTGACATAACCTGTGTTAGACTTTCTACACTTAATCCTTCACTTTGCAGATATTCCATAACCTGTAGTTTTATTTGTTTAACTTCAACCTTACTAATCTTCTGTTCTAAGTTCCTCCTTTATGTTCTCATTTTTTGTATTGTGAAATTTTCTGTATCTGGGTACCTTTGCTTGCATTTCTCTTCAAATATCTTTGGAGTTGCTTTTTCTTATAATGATTATTTTGGCTTTTTCCTTTGTATAAATGTTTCACCATATCAGATCTCTTTTTCTTTCTCATGTCCATGTTTCTTTCTTGTGCCTTTTAAAGATCTCTGGGTTTTGTTCTTTATAGTTTTGCACTTCCTCTGTTGCTTCTTTTGCCAGGCAGCCCAAAGTTTCTTTGTCTATGTAATCTTTTTCATGGATCTGTTGTATTAATGAATGTAAATTTGCATTTGAAGCTTTGAACAATTTTTTCTTATGCAAGTATTTTTTTCTTTATCTTATTTCTCTCTATGTCTTTTTGAATGTCTTCTCTCTGGAAATTCTGGGCTTCTTGCATAATGGTAACAATACGCAATTTCTTTCTAATCCTCAATAGTCTACTATATCATCTTTCATGGCTCTTTTTCAGCCCGTCAGTTTTTGTGTTCTTGGTCGAATACTACTTCCTTGTAAAACAGGCGGCCATGTTCCCCATGAGCCTGGCCTAACCCCATTGTGGAATGTTTCCATGTCTTTAACATTCTGCACTGTAATTTTTTCCAGTCCTGACACCAGTGTACCGACCAGGATAAAACACTTTTTTATGCAGGGACTTGTGCATCCAGCTGTCTTTTTTTTATTTTTTAACCTACTTCTCTCCATGATATATGCTATATAAGATAAGTCTCTTTATCAGTGTTGTTTTTTTTCCAAATATTTTATTGATTTTCAAAAAGACAAAACATAATTTCTACTAGAATACAAATGAAACAAAAGACAAACTATATACAATATGTACTAAGAAGATGTGGAGATCTTTAAAGTCTCAATGAGAGAAAAAACTTTCTTCCAAGGATTGTTGATCCATTTATTAGGGAAGATTCTTGTTTCTTTTACCTTTGTTTCCATATGTATTGTTTCTTCTAGTAGAGTCATAAATTCTTGAAAGTTGGATTCAGATGAAGTTTTCCATTTTCTTGTAATACATTTTCTAGCAATTGCTAGTATAGTCAATAGTAGATACAAATTCTTTTTGCTCATAACATTTGTTTCAGTTACATTCAGACAAATCATGGATTTAGTTAGTATGAAGGAATCTGAAAAAATAGCTTAAAGGAAATTTCCAATCTCCTCCCAGAATTTTTTAATTTTGATACACTCAAAAATATATGAATCCAATCAGCATTACAATTCTGAGAACATCTCCAACAAAACAATTGTTTAGAAGAGTCCATTTTTGCTATCCTACTGGGGGTGTAAAATGCCCTGTGTAAGAATTTCCATGAAAAAATCTTGCACGTTTGTAGATTGGAAGTTAATTTAATAGAATACAATAAATTAATTTTGTTTTCAGAGGAAAGGTTAATCTGATGACCTTTAGTAATAAAGTTCCAGAAGTTTTTTTTGGATTAACTTTGTAAATTATTAAGTTTTTATAGAGCATTGAGGTTAAATTAGACCAATTATGATTATTATAAATCATTTCTTGGATAATGGAAATTAATTTTGGTTCAGAACTAAAGGAGGAATTATTGATTATTCTGTATAACTCTTGAGCATGAAATAAAATGCTTTGAAGTATAAGCCAACCTGAATTTGGAATATTGAAGGTGTTTATTATTTGTTGTATGTTTAAGACTGATGAGTTCCTAATACAATCTTGCCAACAGGTAAAATTTTAGTTCCCAATTATTTATAATGTTTTCATGTAATTTGTTGGGAAAGTTTTTAGTTATTTTGAAAGGAATTAAGAGTTCCCACCATAATTTAATGTCTAAGTTTGAGTTTATGAAAGATCTAAATGAGTTGTAGATGTAGTTTATGAAGACTGAGTTGGTGGGTTTCGAAATGTTAAATTGTAAATTAAGACATAATATTTTCCAAAATGTATTCATTTGATCATTTGAAAGCGTATTTTTTGTGAGTTTATTCTCATTTAAAAAAATAGAAATATGAAGGGATTTCCAAGCTGATGAAATTTTTGGGTCTATCCAGTTGAAAACTATTTTGAATATAGAAGCCTTAATATATGTCTCTAAGTCTGGAAAATGAATTCCTCCCATTTCACAGGGTCGAATATGGTGAGCATAGGCTATCCTGTTTTGTTTAGGGAACCAGAGAAAATTTAAAGTAATTTTATTTATGTTTTGTAATAGTTTTTTATTAGGTAACATTGAAATGGCTTGAGCTATATAGTTTATTTTTGGTAATAATACCATCTTTACTAATTGAAGTCTATCTTCAAACTTTAGAAATAATTTATTCCATTTGTCAGTGAGTAGTTTTATTGTATTTAAGATTTGTTTATAATTTGTAGATAGAGTGTTATTAATATTGTCATCTATAATAATTCCTAGGCAATTTATAGAATATACCTGTTTTCCTATTAAGTGGACTGGAGTTATGAAAGAATTTTGTTTTTTATTTAAATGCATATAATTAGATTTAGATTCACTTATATGTAAACCTGAGCTATCAGAAAACCTTTTAGTCTGAAGATCTAACTCTTTAAGAGATTCTTGTGAGACACTCAGAGTTAAAGATATGTCATCCGCAAAGAGCATGATTTTGGAATTAAATTGATCATAAATGTCTATACCTTTAATTTTTGTGTTTTGGCTTTATGTAATAGCAAATAATTCTATTGCAAGACCGAATAAAATGGGCGACAAAGGACAGCCTTGCTTTGTACCTTTGAGTATTTTAATGGGTTCTGAAGTAAAAGGGCCTAGTTTTACAAATGCAAGATTATTTTATATAGATTTTTTATCAAAGTAATGAAATGAAATGGAAAATCAAAGATTTCTAAAGCTTTGAAGAGATAATCCCATTTCAGTGTATCAAAAGCTTTTTCAATATCGAGAGCTATTAGAAGAGCTTCTCGACTGTCCCTATTTAAAATGTCGATAAGGGACAGTATTCTTAAAATATTATCGTAAGTGTGCCTATTGTAAATAAAACCAGACTGATCAGAATTTATAATATGTGTTAAGGATTTTTTAATTCTATTTACAAGAATGGATACAAATATCTTGTAGTCATTATTTAGCAAAGAAATTGGTTTATAGGAACTACATTGTTTTAGATCTTTATTTTCTTTTAATATAGGAGTGATTAAAGAATATTTCCAAGAGGGAGGAATTAAATTATCGGTTTGAATTACATTTAAGGCTTTATGGAAAATTGAGATGGCTGAGGGAGGAAATAACTTATATAGTTCCATTATAATTCCATCTATCCTGGGGGCTTTATTATTTTTGCTTTATTTAATTTTATCAACTACTTCTTTAAGAGAAATTTGTTTTAAGATTTCAGATTTTAGTTTATCTGGAATTTTATTTATTTTAAGTAAACTTTTATCTACATCTATCTGTTGAAATTGTGCTGAATTATTGAGTTGGTGGTCAGATTAATGATATTTAAAGGCTTCAAGAATATCACTAATGTCTGATACCATTTTATTATTTCTACCTTCATGAATGATTTTTGTAATATTGTTATCTGAGGCTTGTCTTTTAACTCTCATTGAAAGATTATGTAGATGTTTGGGCAACATTGAGTGTGAGTTGATTTTTAGTTTTCCTAATGCCAAATTTGTTTTAAGACTTAATATTTCATTGTATTTGTTATTTAAGTCTGCAATTGTTTATTTTCTGTTTTTGGATGTTGTGAATTATCTTTATTGATAATTATAAGCTTATTTTGAATATTATGAAGTTCCGATTCCCATTCTTTAGTCTTATTTTTAAACCAAGCTAGAATTTTACCAAATAAGTAAGCTTTTAGTGTATCCCAGAGAATTGTCAAACATATATCATTTGATTGGTTAACCATGGCTTGAATTGTGGTAGTTTGGTGATGTATGCTGGTATCCTTGTTGTGAAGATCAACCTTTTAAAATCAATTTCAAGTTTTAAAATAAGTGAATTATGATCCAAAAAGGGGCAAGGGAATATAGAAAAGTTAATTATTTTCATACTTAAATCTTGAGATACATAAAGTTTATTAATTCTGGTTTGGGTGCCAAATCTATAATCTCTATGAGAAAAGGATAGTGAGTTAGGGTCTTTATAGCTGTAGGTATCAATTAGATTTAGGTTCTCACACCAATTTCTTAGAGCTTTTCCTAGAGATGTAAGACAGAAGTGCTTTTTATTCAAGGTTTCAGAAATGTCTAAAGTACAGTTGAAGTCTCCCCCTAGAATCAAAATACCCTTATAAACTTTGTTAATTAGTTCTAAATGTTTCGTAACAGTTCCTATTACTATACCAGGAAACAAATAGGTGTTAACAAGTGTCCATATTCTATTATTAAATCTTATTATTACAATTGAAATAAGACCTTATTTGTCTTCATACTTATAAATAATTTGGGGAATGATGATGTTTTTTTCTCCAAAGTATTAAGACTCCTCTTGTTTTTTTCTTGTATGATGAGCAAGATAGATTTATATATTCCAATGGATTCCAATTAAAGTTATCATCTGATTTTAGAAGGGATTCTTGAATTAATACAACTTGAATTTTATTTAGTTTCAAGTATCTAAGTAAATTGGATCTTTTCCTTGGATTGTTTAATCCATTAACATTTAAGGATAGTAAGGTTAAATCCATCAAGTATGACTTTCTTGTGAAAGGGGTAATTTACTAACTTACTCTCGCTGCACTCTTCTCAACTGTCCACATTCCCACAGAAACCAGACAAACTCTGCAGCACGCCAATGTCTCTCCCCCTCAAAACAACCGCCCCATGCAACAGCCATGTGATCGCCACAAGCATTCGCTAGTGCATTGGATCCATTGCCCAGAAACGGAAAAGCACCCAAAATAAGTGTCAACAATGTATTAGACCACATAACAACAGATCCACAACTACATCAAGAGTTCTCCAATGGCCCAACAAGGACAAACCATTATTCATGCAGTTGACAGATATAACTGCAAAAACATGCATCGCACAACATAGAGTCTATCATTATTGTATCTCTAAATTCACAAACTAGCCTAGCCAAACATACATCCTTAAACTAAACAGTGCACAACTCAACAGTAAAGCGACGGTGTAAATACGTACAGTGCACTCACTGATGTATAACACGAACTGATCTAGACAGGCACCCTCCTAAAAACTGAAACATTTTCTAACCATAGAAGACATTAATATTTAGTAAATAAATAATATGAAAGAAAAAATATCTCAACTAAACAGACTATTTAATCAATCAGAATAGACAAGTGAAGTCAGAGAATGTGAGATGAAAGCTCTCGTCAGTAACAACTATAAAGCTGTATATACTTATGCGACATAAATGTGTGGGATAGATAGTACATGAGTTATTTTGATAATAGTTGAGGTTAATTTAGTTTAATCTACCTGTAACTGTGTGTAAAAAACATTTAATTCTTCATATTCCTATATTTTAGGATGAGAGCTTCCATGTTAATTACGTAGATTCTATTTTAGAGGAGAGACATTTGTTAGCTCAAGGCTATTTTAAACAAGAGTGACAGTAAACAGTCATAATGGAATGTTAGAATGCTAAAATTAAGTAGAGTAGTAACTAAAGTCTAAATTATAAAATATTGTAATAAATGTATTTAAAAATCAAAAAATATTTCAAATTAAGAATTGTATAAAGTATAAATGCATACAGCATACGTTTAATTGCTGCTAATGAAGCAAAAATCAAGGGTGTCACTTGAACAAGCTATTATTATTGTATGGGTTCTTAGTAAGTAGCTATATTAAGGACCATTAGAGAATTCTAAACACATGAAATATAAGATGTAATCTTAGCAAGGTTCAATCGGAAAATGTAAGAAAACATTCTTATAGGTGTATTGTAAGAAAAAAAATACATATTTTTTTGAATGATTAGAAGTGAAATCAAGTCCTAGTTGATGCTTTGAGAGAAGTTGTGACTCCAGAATTTCTAGGATCAGTTTTCAGTTTCTTCTTTCTCATATCAGTCCAGTTATTTTTCTTAGAGGTTCTTTTTAAAGTGGGGGAAGATGACCAATCCATGTCTTCTGGAATTGCAGTTATGTTGTTGTTTTTGATTAAAGTTATAGCTTCTTCGACATTGTTGAATGTTCTTATGTCATTTGAATAAATGATTCTGATTCTTGCAGGAAAGCAAATTGTGCCTTTATTTTATTTTGTTTCAAACATCTCACAAAAGGCCAGGTTTTTTCCTTAGTTCCAAGATTCTTGAAGAATAGTCATTGTTATATCTAATTTGACTCTTATTATATGTCAATGGATGACCTCTCCAGGCAGATTTGAGAACAAGTTCTTTGTCTAAATAAAACAAGAATTTCACAATAATAGATCTAGAAGGCATATTAGAAGAAGAAGGGATAGATTTCCCTGTAGCTCTGTGTGCCCTTTCTATACCATTTGATAGACCTTCCTTTAGGTCTAATATGTCTGGAAGCCAAGAGTTAAGAAATAAAATAATGTAAGAGTTAAGAAATAAAATAATGTCCTCATCTTTTGTTTTTTCTGGAAGACCAAAAATTCTAATGTTATTTCTCCTTTGTCTGTTCTCTAAATCATCTATTTTACTGATTAGCCAGGTATTCTGCTGTAAAAGAGATTCACAATAAGTTTCATCTTTCTTAAGTCTCTCATCTATATCACTTAGAGAAGTTTCCATATCCAATATTTTTGAATGTTGCTGCTGCAAGATTTCATTAAGGACATCGGTATGTTTCTGACAGTTGACTTTTAGATTTTCAAGGTTGTCTGTAAATCTATACATTTTGACAGATAGTTCAAGTAGTGTGGCTGACATCAGTTGAATTTCCTTTTTCAGTGAAGTTTCAGAGTGTGAAGACTTAGAGTTGCTCATTTCTGTATTGAAGACGTTATCTCCAGTTTATTTGACAGGAAAATTTAAATGCATAACATTTGGTATTCTTATAGAATTGAAGTTCCTTAATAAGAATTTACTACTTTTGAAAAATAAAAATGATTCTTTTCCTGAATTCTGGTACTAGATTGTGGAGCTCATAAAAGTTGCTGTTACCAGTTAGCCATCTAGGCTCCGCCCTCTCTTTATCAGTGTTGTCTTGGTGAGAGTTTGTAAAAACAGGGTTCACTACATGAATCTACTCACCAAGGCTTGAGGATGACTTCAGTGCCAGCAGTACTACTCTCCTTTTTCTTGCTGATGTCATCATCTCTTCATTTGGACCCCTCTTTGCTTTAAGTAAAGTACTCTAATCCTCAAATGGATTCACATTATTTGAACTGCTGTATGGTAGACATACTCAAGGGATCATGAGAGAAGGAAAAGGTCCACTTACAAAATGTGATAGTTTATTTTAGAGACCTGCAGGACATGCTAAGAACTATGATGCCTATAGTAAAAGAACACAGGCAATGCTCTAGAGAGAATATAAGAAAAATGCTTGTCTTAGAGAATTTGGGGATAAAGTACTTGTGTTAGTATCTACTGCTGAAAACAAGTTCCTTATAAAGTGACAATTACCTTTTGAAATTCTAAGAAAATAAGTAAATTATAGGATGTGACAACCATGAAAAAGGAAAGCAAAATAGGTACACCATAAAAGTACTCCGAAGCCTTGATAAGAAAGTGAAGTCATGTAGTAAGTATGCTTGCAGAGGAAGCTAGAACCCCTTCAGCATGTCCTGAAAGTAAAGGAATTTATGCAAATGAATAAAGACATATTTTAAGAGTTCTCTGGGTGAACCAATTTATTCCTAGACCACACAGAAGCAATGTCAGGTGAAAAATTAAATAGAAAGCGTACTGAGTCTGAGTACAAAAACCCTAATGCCAAGTACTTAAGAGGTGCTCAAATGTGAGGTCATATGAGACTCCCAAAGTGAGGAGAATAGCTCTACTGTAATGGTTCCCCAAGCCTGATGGGTCTATAATGTTGAGCAATGTCTTCAGAATATTAAATATCTCTATTTGACATATCACATGACCTGAGCAGGATCTCTGTCTGCTTAAGATCAAAACACTGTTAGCAGGTTGCACTAGCCCTGGAGGCAAAGGAAAACAAAAATTAACATTTTCACATGTTGAAGGCACGACAGCTTAAGCAGTGAACCTTAGAGCTTTAAATAATATTAGTTATATGTATTTGGAGACATTGCTGCTATGTTCACATTTGACTTGTTTTTAAATGATGTTTTATACTTGATTATTTTTTATACATGATGTTTTATATATAGGATGTATTTATGAGTAGGTTTATTTATGTATTCCATTGTCCTTATCCTCAAAAAAGCAGTATTAGGCAGGCTGCATTGTGCTTTTAGGTGTGTGCTTAATTAGTTAATTGGTATTTGATATATAGAGTAGGAGAGCTGTTTTTATTAGGTCTGAAGAAGCAGTTGTATTATAGACCGTGAAAGCGCTCACCTTTTTACTTGGTCTCTGTTTGTTGTTTTTGCTTTTATGTGACATTAACGTGTGTGGAGTTGGTGCATCAGCCGTGAAAGTCCACTCAACTTTTTTTTCTTTTCATTGACTGGTTCGTAGGTCAAGCATTCCTTACCTAGCTTGTGGACTTTGTTTTTTCTTATACTGAGAAACAAGTTAAGTTTTTTTTCATGCTTGGGTAGCTATTATCAAACATTTACCACTAATTTTCTTACCATTTATTGTCTTTATCTAGCCTGACTTAGGATAAACCTCCCTTGAAGATTAAGTGGACATTTGAAGCATGTCATGCCTTTAGGCAGCTACAATAAGTGATGCATTCACAAATAATGCTAGTAGTTTTAGAATTTTCGAAGCGGTTCTTAGTACACACAGATGCTGTTAACATGTAGACAGGCATAGCCATGTTGCAGACTATAAATGGGGTGAGTATCCTTTCTGTTATATAGATAGAAAAGTCAGCAGTGCTGAGAGATATTATTCAGCTTTAGAGAGAGAATGACTTTCTAAACATGGATCCTTCCCACTGTAAAGTACTATTTATCAGGCAGGAAGGAATTTGTGTTAATCTCTGACTGTATCCAGTGGCCCTGCCATTTTGAAGGATTGCAGCCTAGTATTATCAAGATGGAGTTTGACTGTCCAGCCTTATAATTTTAAAATTCAACATCGACTAAGTCACAGTCACTTGAAAGTAAATGGGTTATTTGGCTTAAATCCCATCCCTTATTGTTAGAACTGGCGGTTCCATGCTGGGTGTGGGGTCACGTGGCATAGTGACATCTGTGCCTGAAAAGCACACTGTTCTTTGTGGGGTGGTGTCTGCAAAGGTTGCCATTGCCACAGAGAGAGGGAGAGAGCGATAAAGAGCTGGAAGACACAAACAGAGAGAGAAAGAGAGGCACTCGCCATAACAACTAACAAAGAGTAGTAGTTGCCTATGGATGTGTATCATGACAGCTACATTTTGAGGGAGCTAAATTCTTAACCTTTGAGTATAGAGAGGGTTCTGAGAAGGAGTCTTCAGGTTGCTTCATGAAAGGGCAAAGGCAAACTAGAAGCTGTCATTGAGACCTGGAAAAGGGATAGAAGATACTGTCCTGAAAAAGTTCAAATTAATGGAATGACCCCTGCCGATATGATAAAGTGGGCAACTGGCATCTGGAAGTATAGTTTCTCTTCTAGCCAGTTTTGGGAGGAAAACCTTGTCTAAATCTATATGAAGGTAGACTGAAATTGTTTTAAAAACCACATTGAAATGAAATATTGCAAAGAGATTTTTTTTATGAACTTGCATTTATGACTGAATTTTTCCTTACTTTCTCAATGAAAGAAATGTTTATGTTCATCCCTTATAACTGAAAAGCTTTTTTCCTGAGACTTTGTATGACTACAATCACAGTAAATCAATCGGTCATTCAATCAGTAAATCAGTCTGTGTGTTTGCTTGCCTGTCTGTCTGTCTATCTATCTATCTATCTATCTGTATGCACATACGCGTATTTGAGCAAACAGAAATGTGGCACTACTAAAACCAAGAACAAAATGAATGTGTGTTGAGGTAGGGAAGGGTAAATGGAGTACACCAGAACAAAATGAGCCCAAGACATAAAAATACAATTTAATAAACTAGGTTATGCACCCAAGAAGTTAATTATTAATTAAATGCTTTCATCACAAAATGGACTTCACCAGTTAATATAAAAAAAAAAATATCTGACATCACATCTTATATAATAGTTGTCCTCATCACATGACAATAACAACATATTTTGTAAATACATCAAACTGTTCCCAATAAACTCATATAAAATTACAAAATATATGCTCTTCACAGAATTAATATTAAATAAAAATAAACAATAAAAATAAAATGAAAGAAAAATATGGCTACAATAAATACATAATAAATTTGCTTTTAGAAAAAGTAAAGGTGAGACAATCAATTAAAATTTCTTTTTTAAAATTTTTTAAAAAACAAATTGAAGAACTACTTGAATCCAATCATAATTTTGTAAAGTGCATTTTTAATACTGGAGCAATACTAATGCTATCATTTAAACCTGCTCATTTCATTGCATGAAGTTTGAGTTGCCAAATTAGTTCTCAGTACTCAAGAGTGGACTCCTAAGCACCCCCTCTAGGGCAGATTATAACCTTTTTTAAAATTCCAAATTCAAACTTCCATAGACCTGGACAAGACTGAGTATGCCAATAAAGAGCACTTTTAGAATTACCGCTTAAAGATATCATGACAATGCTCATATATTCTTTTTTCCAAAGGTTTTTCAGTCTTACCTACATTAACAGCAGGACATTGGTTGCATTTAGCTATATAAACTACCTCCTGGGTGGTACAATTTCCATCCTGTAACTTAACTATAGATTGAAAAATTTTCTCAAGAGTCATATAGTTCTCAAAAAATAATTATAAGCACTTTGGTGGCACACCCAACATTTTGTGGTTCCATTAGTTTTCTCTTTATCGAAGTCTACTAGACACTGTTCAAAAATGATTTTCAAATTTGATGGTACCTTAAAAACAAAATGGAGTTGATCATCTCCTACCTGATACAACTGTTCATTACCTTTAAGGACTAGCCTACTACTACTACTTGTCTTTCGGATTTTCCCGGTTAGGGGTCGCCACAGTGGAACTCTGGTCCGCTTATGATTGGCAGTTTATTTTTATGTGCTGAGTTGCCAGCCCTAACGCACAACCTTCAACGAAGGTATGCCCATTCATGCATGTCTCCACGCAGAAGACGCTATAGCTGAGAGTCAAACCAGTCAGCATCTTACTGTGAGGCGACAATGCTACCGCAGCACCACCAATGTGGATTAGCCTAAACTTCCTAATAATATTTTTAACTTGGTTAGAACAGTACTGCATTGTTGCACTAGGGCCCTCTGAAAATTGTTGTCAGCAATGTGGCTGTCCACCTTTGAAAAATTTGGGGTGTTGTCCAAATCTTTACCTACCAAATTTTTGTACATAAGTCCCCAATTGTCACACACTTCCTGACAGATTTGGTGTATAAATACACTTTGTTAACCCCTCTCCAAGAGCATATTTTCTAAGATCTGTTTCTTCTATTCAAAGTTTTGCTGGAGACAGTTCTGACCAATCTGACAAACTGATATTTTACCTGGTTCTTTGGGTCTATATTAGAACATCAAAGTTTCAAAACTTCGAATGCTCTAATATCGACCCCTATTCAGAGAAAGCTGAAAATATCAAAGCAACAGAAAACCAAATTTTTTCCTAGGGAAAGAATTTGGTTGTCCGTTTCTGTTGCTTTGGTATTTTCAGCGCTGTGGTAGAAAGTTACAGGTCGGGTTCAGATAATTGTGCGATTGAGTGTGGGTTATGTTAGTTAGAGTTAGGGTGCGGGTTAGGTAGGTGTGCGATTGTGTGGACGTGAGGGTTAGGGTGGGTTAGGTGAGTTAGGGTTAGGGTGCAGGTCAGGTAAGTGTGCGATTGTGTGGCCATGAGGGTTAGGGCGGGGTAGGTGAATTAGGGTTAGGGCATGGGTGAGGTGAGTGTGCGATATTGACGGACCTTAGGGTTAGGGTTTGGGTTAAGGTAAGTGGATAGTTAATGGTGTGTGTATAGTGTAGTGTAGGGTTAGGTGTAAGATTTTAGGTGTATGTGTGTGGATTGCTGTTTTTTTGGTGTGCTTGTGTTGTGTGTATGTGTTTTGGAACAGCAATTTTTTTTCCCTAGGAAAAAGTTCGCTGCTCTGTATGTTGGATGTTTTCAGCTTTCGCTGAATAGGGGTCGATATTAGAACATTCAAAGTTTTGAAACTTCAATGTTCCAATATAGACCCGGTTCTTTTTATATGCAATAGGATGAAAGCTGTTGTAATACAAATATCAGCTGGAAAAGTTACTTTTTTGTATATAGTAGACTTGAAAACACCCTCTGCCAAGGTCATATTGGTTATCCAAATAATTAATGTGGCCAGAACTATATTGATAGGTAAATTTCAGAAAACCAGTAGTGTTGTTTTAATAATAATAAAAAAAAAAAAATAAAAAAAAAAAAATAATCATTTCTTGTTGTCCATCACACAAAACAAAGATGTCATAGAAAAACCTTAGATAAAGCTTACAATAGGAATTCAAAACATATTTTCTTTCCCAAGGTTAGCAAAAATGGGTGTGCATGCCAGAACCATGACTATACCTTTTACTCATTTTATTTCTCCTTCAAAATATAAAAAAATTGTTATTAAGAATCAACTCCATACAGTTATATAACAACTTAGCTATTTACCCTTCACTACCTCTGTGCACATGCACTACATACATATATGCATATGGCACTTGGCTGAATGCACATCTGGTTGAATCCCAAATTACTGAATTCATATTGAAAGCCTATCTCATTGAATTTCTTTATAACCAAATTCTAAATAATTGAAATGACATATAGTGAAAATCACCCAAGGGAAAATATTTCAGAAAGAGGTTTTTGCAGAGGAGCAAGCCCTGCTGCACCACGCACCCACTTTTTTAAAAATACTAACTCCATAGCCACACAGCTGGGGAGAAAAGTGAAAATGCCACACACATGGGGAATCAGTACACAAAAAGAAACCACACAAGGAGCAGCTTTGTATAGGTAACAGTGGTCATCAGATAATGCGTCATATATTACACATATTTTCACTTCTGTATTACAGGGCTTGGTATAATTATGCCACAAAGAATCTGACTGATTCTTGAAAGCAAGTTCCCCCTTTCATTAAACTTTTTGTAGAACCTCAGCAGTAGAAGAGCTTAACAGGTCCCCTTTATTCAGGGGAGAATCCTTTAACAATTTTTGGTAAGTTTTGAGAACATAACTGCACAAATCTTCTTACAACTGAACCAGCAGCAGTTACTTTGGATTCAGCATTAGCAGAATCATAACCATTTATAGAGTGTTTGTTTACCTGGGAAGCTGACACAATAACATAATTTTAATGATGTTTTAGCCTGTGAAGTAGGAAGGTTAGTAGTTAACTTTCTCTTGATTTCCAAAGAAGACAGAAGAAATTTCACCATGTGAACCTGACAGTTTATAATATAAAAAGTTAAACTATGCAGAGGAAGAAACTTCCCTTCTATATATGTCAAAAGGCTTCTCAACCTTTTCAGAGAGAATGGTGTTAGCATTCACAATATTGTTAGCAGTAGAAGTATTAGATAAAGAAATAACTGCAGGATCAAATTTTGGATTAGAAAACAAGAATGTATCTGTCCGAGATACTTTGTATAACCAGTCAGACATTTGGGGGGCAGGATGTTGACTGTCAGGCAATGAACAATCTGTTAGGAAACTGTCCTTTGTAACAGATAAATTAGGAAGAACAGATGCAGATTGTGGAAAATCCATTTATATCAAATCATATATTTTTTTCTTTTTGGTGGGGAATTGGAATTTCATACTGTTGGCACTGAAATAACTCTTTAATTTATAGTCTCTGGAAAAAGATAATTCTTCTGGAAGAAATTCTGAAGAGATATTTTCCTCAGAATCAGAATATTCAGCTAGAGTAGAATTTATTAAAGAAAAACTCTATCCCTCCACTCCCTGCTCTTCATTCTAGGAATCATTGTCAGACTGATGGAAATATTTTTTTATTTTCCTATTTAAAGACAGTGAAGGAACAGGATTGTTAATATAGTAAAAGTAGAAAGTAATCTTAGAGCAAATCCTAGCAAGTCTTCTTACCCGACCATAGTTGATGACAGAGGAGAAGATATATTGTTAAGTTTCTCCTTTTTCTTCCTGGGAGATTCTCTGGCAAAAAGATTGATTCATGTTAGGTTTGGGAATCACATACTTTATCCTGGCTAAGCAGTATAGCTTCACCTGCTTCTTCCTTCGAGACTGACGAGTGTTTTTTCCTTGCATGGTTACGGCAACCCTACAGCTGAAGAGGACATATCTATCTCTCAGACTTCAGTGGCTTCCTGAGGAGTTACACCAGAGGGGACCGAGAGCCATTGAAGAGTGTTCTGAAGATTCAGGTTTAGCCAAAGCAGAGCCACCTATTAGTGGCTGATATAGTAAAGGTGCCAGCCTGAACACTAAAGACTCCCAAGTCATTTTCTTCTTGTGGATGGGAGAAGGAAGAACTGAGGAGACCAACAGTTGCTCCTTGGTTAAGCTGCGACTGTAGCCTGAAAGTCTGGTAGTAGATAGTGGGAGAGCTTGTAAACCTGACAGAAAACTGATGATTCTAAGGTAAAAATTCTCAGTGACAGTCCTCAAAAATGCCCCCCATATAAGTGTTCTATGCAAAAAGTTTAGAAAGGTTTTTAAGCAGATTTTTACACATTTTTTTTCACAGAAAGCATTTAACTAAAAATCTCTTTATAATATGTGGCTGTCCATAGCTAAAACAGTTCCTAGTAAAAATACACATATTTTCTTAGAAAATAACATGTAGTAGCAGGGTTTCCCCTGAAGGGTACTTATCTGCCCAGTCATGAAAAGATCTTTACTTGACAATCAGTTCCATGAGGCTGGCAGAGGGAGAGCATTTTGGTGCAAGAAAGCACTAAAGCTTTTATGTCCTAACTGCTAATTTTATGTACCTTTTCATGAGCCACACAGCATTAAGATGTGTTACTGGTGCCTTAAAGCTTTGTTAAGCTGGCCAGTGGTCATATTCTTAGCAGGATATAACCCAACTATCTTATGGTACAGCAACAGTGATCTAGAGGTTGAACATCTAGGATATAGTGATGTGGTATCCATACTAGTTGCCTTACTATATTAAGTGATTTTTTTTTAAGTGAAGCTGAATGGTTTATTTTAAAATATAATGCAATAGGATATCACACATAGTTATTTAATGAACTCTTTTAACAAACTAGTACACATAGGTCAGATAAGCGCAAATCCATTAGCACTAGGAAGCCTGTATCTGAGCAACTGGAACTTGCTTCATCTACTAACAGGTTTCACAGTTGATATCCCCATTATTGGCATATAAGAACAACAGCTGAAGAATAACTATGGGTCAACATGAGATTAAAAAGGTGGTTTGAGAAATTCCAGTTTTTGTCACTTGGACGCATCCCACTCTAAAAACTTTGAACATAGTCCATATAATGAGCATACCTGAGTAAAGAGAACTTTCTATTGCAATAATCATAGTCAGTGTTGGTTTAATTTTACTGTACATTCTTTTCTGTGAAATATTATTTGGAAGCAATATATTTAAATGATGATTCCTGTAATGTAATATATACTGCAAAATGCTCTACACATAATATTTTTTATACTGGGTGTACTACAGAATATTGAGTACATACATTTATGAGCCTAATTATGCCATAAAAGAAAGAAACAATAATAATGCTTTATTAAACATTCTAGCAGCTGTAACTACTTTAAGTGCATTTTGATATCACTGACTATACTGAACCTGACAGGTGACTGGAAAGATTACACTTATTTAATGGCCCTCAACAAGTCTTAATAAACATCTTAAATGTAATGTATTTTAAAGCTTAGACATTAGAAACAATGATTTCATTGTTTGATTATCTTTTTGTGGGTTACATTACTTAAAGCTGTTCATGTTTGTTTTTTGAAGATTTTTTACATGTACAATTGAACTGGATCATAATATTTCTTGGTTGGTGGCATTTACACACATAGTGTAGCTGTTAGGGGGCAAGTTCAGGAAGTTCAGCTCCTGCATTCATGGAAAGGCAATTCAGCTATTTGTTTATGTTAAGCTTTAGCAAACTGATTGCTACTTACAGTTTTAAAAAAGTAGAAGTCATCGTTTTTTTTCACTTGAAGAGCTTAGGGGTCTGGGATCTGGCTGCATCAAGCAGCAGGGATCTTGCTCTAAATGTGATTGCAACTTGCTCCTGTAAAGCAGAAGTCCTTTTTGATTTTGCTTTTCAACTGAAACGCTCAGGGGGTAGAGGTGGGGACTAGAGGAGGAAAATAGATTCTGGCTAGAAATTTGCCCTCCCCTTCTCTCTCTGTCTCTGTACGTGTATATATCTGTGTATGTGTGTGTGTGTGTGTGTGTGTGTGTGTGTGTGTGTGTGTGTGTGTGTGTGTGTGTGTGTATGGTAAATGGTTAATGTGTACCATGTCATACTGATATACTGTACATCTACATCCAGCAACGTCTCTCCCCCAGACATTAGTCCTACTGGTTACTGCTGTGTGCATGCAATACCCACAGTGGTGCATGTGTACCATATCACATGGGTATATGTGCAACTCTTGTTTTATACCACCCTCCCAGCAGCGTCAGGGAAGTTACATGCATTCAGCAATTAAACACCTTCCCCAACACTCATGAGAAAGCAGAACCTACCAGCTCTCTCATTGACCTTTCACGAATAACTTTATATTAATAGTCTGTAACCTAAGTAAATAACAACATTAACAGAACATTCAGCTTATAGAGAGTGACACTATGCATGGCTTGCCTCTCCATTTCAGTTATTTGCTACCATTGACACTCTTTCTTCTCTGTCCTCTATCCTTCACAGTAGGTCACCATATTGGTGATTGCATACTCTGTTCTGCATAGTATTCCATTTTAGCATGTAAGCTTGTCAATAAAGGTGTGCCACTTGTCACTCTATATATATTTTTCTTAAAGAGATAACTTATGAACTTATCTGCCTAAAGCAACATTTCTTTATAATATGTATGTAAATAAAATAGAAAAATGAAGGTTTCCTTATGACAACACAATGGTGCCTTCATTTTTGAAGGAAGCTTGCAAGACTACATGTACTGTTCCCACATCTTGGTGTTATTTTGCTAAATATTTAAAAATGGCATTTGCTAGGTATTCAATTCTGACAACCCTCACTAAGTATGAATGGAACACATCAGTATAAATATTATACAGGAAAGTGGGTGTTATCCATACTGGAGTAATATTTTTGCACTTATTTGGAAACATCTGAACAGCACTTAGCTAATTTCTGGCACACTGATTTCACCTTGAGCCTAATAACCTTATATTCATTTATAACAATTTACTTATTTTGTTGACCAGGCAAGGTCATCTGGGCCTAACAGACTTATTTTATTATTTCTTTCTTTTATTTATCCTTTGTTGACCAGTTTAGTCCCACTAGGCTAATACTCTCTTTTCAGGAGAGACCTCAGGTGGTATTTATACTGGGTCTATATTATAAGATCGACGTTTTAAAACTTTGAATACCATATGGGTAACAGCATATGAGTGAAGTTGTAAAACCTCAAAAGCAAAATAAAAAATATAAAAATAAAAGAAAAACCTACCTGATCCCTCTGAGCAGTGGGGCAAGCCTCCCTGTACCCCCCACATGGGGGGCTGCACTCTTCACACCACCCGCTACTTAAACTCTGAGATCTCACTATGTTGAAGTAAAGGGAATAGTTCCCTATGGTGATCTCCGTTCACACTTGTGAGGTTTTAAATATTCGCTCATATGGTGTCACCCATATGGTATTCAGATGTTTAAAACTTTGGTCTTCTAATATAGACTCTTTATAGGGGAAATGTGGCCAGGGCATCAGGGAACTTGCTCTACTCTTTTTGTCATTGTGGAAAGTTGTAAGGTAACTGCAAGTATGATGGAGAGAGGATGGAAAAGGAGGAAAGGATAGATGAATGGATGGTGAGAGGCAGATGGGATGTGAAATGTGGAGAAGGAGAAAAGAGAGCCATGGAGAATGAAAGTGGCAGTTTAGAGGACTTTAATAAAGAAGATGAATGAGGATGAACCAGATGAGGAAAACATGGCTTTCTGGGCAGAACTGTTTAACAGACAATTAGGACAGAATGGAAGATGGAGTTGAAGAAAATGAAGGGGAAAGAAATAAGAAAGTGAATAAAACTTATGCTGCACTGGTATCAGCAAAACAAGAGGTACAAAATGCATTAAAAGGTATAATTTTATTAAAAAAAAATAATGGTACGCATTGAGGGGAAGCAGAACATACCTTTGGACAGATATTATGTGTGGGATAATATTATTGTACCTTTGGGGATATAACCTGAGCATGTAAGAGCATTTTATACATATAGGTTCTGAAACTTTTTGTGAGATTACTTTTGAAGATCTTGAAAAGACAGAAGTGCCTGCAATTGGTTTCAATGATAATGGAATACATATGTGATTAAATGGTCAAATGTTTTATTGAAATGCAAAGTTAAAATACAGTTCTGGATATCTGATGTGATTGAAAATGAATTAAGAGATTTATTAAAAGACAAATTTAATGATTTAAGTGAAGTTAAAAAATATCAAAGAAAATTGTGGAATGCGGATTGAAATTAATGTTTCATTTTAACACAAGAAATTGGATGATTGTGCATTTACATTGTTTGATTAGTATAAATGGAAAAAGAGGAATGCTTTAATATTGGGAAAAACAAATACGTGTTTTCACTGTGGTGGTGGCATAATTTAATAGGGAAATGTGATAAAAGAAAACATTATCAATGTGTTGAAATTGGACATGTTGCTAGTAATTATAAAATATTATGTAAAATGTGGAAGTGATGAACATTTCTAGTTATGTGAAAAAGAAAAAAATATATAGTAGAGGTGGGGAATCAATTTAAATCATTAAGTCAAGAAGACATGGAAGTAGAAGAAAATAAAAAGAAAATAAAGCTTGCATACTTAACAGTTAAGAAGGAAAAATATTAGTTAAATTTGCAAAGAAATGAAAGGGTTAATTTAAAAATAATATCATTGAATGGCAACAGTGTGATAAATGATAAAAGGAGATTATTAATTGTGATGTGGTGCTTAAAGCAAAAATCTGATATTATATCTTTGCAAGATGTCAGATGTCTGCATGGGACAATGATAAGTGAAGGTGAAAGTATGTTGGAAAGGGAAATAAAGTGGAGTTTTAGGGAAACCTTATGTTCAGGGGCAGCTGTTATGATAAAAAAGAAGTCTGTTAGAATTTTAGATACGGTAATAGTTAGTCCAGGAAGGGCAATTGCATGTGACATTAATTATGGAAATAATATATGGAGAATAATTTGTGATATGCAGATAATCAAGTTAAGAAAAGGATAAGGCTTTTTGAAGAACTTATCAAATTTGTGGTAACTAAATCAACTAAATCAAATTTAATTATTATAGGAGATTTAAATTGTAATTTAAGAAAAGCAAGTGATAAGATGGGATCTGATGTTAAAGAAATAAGACAACTAATAACATGGAGAATTTTTGAATAAAAAAATAAATAATACTTATAGAAGAGGAAATTTAAAAACTGAAATAGATTATTTAATCTATTCTAAAAATGTAAAATAAAGAAAAAATGTAAAAACAAAAGAAGTTTTCTTAGAAAAATTTATTTTTAAATCTGAGATAAACAGAGAAGAATATGTTAAAGAAGGGAAAGGTTTAAAGGTTCTAAGAGGAAATGTGCAGGATACCGAGTTGTGTAAAAATTATGTGGAAATGTTATGAGAGGATAATTGTCCTATGATTGATTTTTATGACAATATTGAAGAATGGTGGATTCAGTGTAAGTTAAGTATAAAAAATATATATCGGAGTTGAAAATATTTATTGGGAAGAAAAAAGAAAATATAGAGAGAATAATGAGACATCATGAGAATAATTTGAGATAAGATGAGAAAGAAAGGAAGTTAGAAGAAAATTAAATATATAAGGAGTACTTAATTAAGGTTCAGAAGTTGATAGAAAATCAAACATAAACGTAAACATAATATAGGGAAAGCTGAGGATATAGCACCTTTTTGGTAAAAAAGATGAATTGCAAAAGTAGATAGTATAAATGGAGAAGAAGGAAACAAGACAAATATGAAAGAAACTATGCAGAAGGTTGAAATTTCTTCATAAAAATGTTATACAATAGATATGAGACAGAATGATATTTGGCATGTAAGGCACGTTGAAAATGAAGAAAATTAAGAAGTAATAAATAACTTGTTTGAAAGCATTGAAGTTCTAAAACAAATTAAAATAATATAATATGGCTTGGCATGATGGAATTACTTATGAGTTTTGTAAAAAAATGAATGCGGACAAAAAAAAAATTCTGTTGAAATTTTTGAATTTTTGGTTAAGTAAATGAATTAAAAATAAAAGTTTGTGTGAATGTATTGTTTTACAAATGGATACCCAAAAAGGAAGAAAACCACAATGAATAGTTTCCAAATGCCTAGATGTCACCAATAAGTGAACCGAAATACTCCTTGCTTAAAAAAGATTTTATTGCATGAAAGACAAGAAACGTTAAGCGCTTTCACCCATCACAATGTGGGCTTCTTCAGAACATTATAATTCCTAAACGCTGGTGCTTAAATTTTAAAACTTGGCGCCAAACTTTTTTTCTTTAAAGAAACATACACATGCTATTATTCAACTCATATAAAACATTATATCCACATATATTTTCTGCTAAGCTATCAAGTGTTTAACTAAATGTGTATAATACTTCATTGTATGCTTCTCCATATATTATATAACAGTTCATAAAACATAAATATACATAAATATGTATGAATGAATCAAGCCATTCATAATAAAAAGCTATTCATCATATAAAACAATTGTGCATAAATAAAATCTACTAATATAAAAACAATTGAATACATTGCAATGTATGTAAAAAAGACAATTTATATACAATATTCACAAATAATATCTCCATATATCTAAAATAGGAATCTTACTTTTTCATGAACATATCAGGCCGCATACAAACCCCTGTGCTTATTAAATAATATTATTTGATTTTTATTTTTATATTTTTGTGTATTAACCCTTAGTGTTGTCTACCTTATTTAACAGCCAAAATGGGTTTGCTGGAAATATGGTCATTAAGACCTGGTGATGTGGTGGCATCCAGAAATAGTTGCCTCCACACTTCTTTGAACCCCAATAGGGTTTTAAAATCCCCTCCCCTGGGGTCCATCCTGATGGTTTCTAATATAGCGAACCTAAATTCATGTGATTCACCTACCTTTTCTATATGTCTATATAAGGCATTATTAGTATCCTTCCTTCTAATGCAATATGTATGATCATAAATATGTTTTCTGAAGCATCTCTCTGTTTTTCCTATATAAAAACAAGCACATTTGGTACACTTAGCCATATATCTAAGCATTTTAGTGTTGCAATTACCACATTTAAACCTCACTGTTGTGTTTAACCCATTCTCAATTTTGATTTTTTCCTTTTCTAATATGTATACACATTGGTTGCAAGACCCACATTTCTTAGTGTATTTGCTATTTTTGTTATTGACTCCCACTCCTTCTGATGCTTGGTTATGTTATTCCAAATAACCCTTGATGTTTCTACCTATCTTATAGACAAAGCTAGGATTCTCTCCTAAGATGTCAGAAAGAGTCTGATCCACCAACATTAGGTTCCAGTATTTTATTATTATACTTTTCACTTTGTCCTGCCTCTGGACAATACCTAAGAATACATGATCGTTGGTGTTGGACTCTATCTTAATCATCCCTATGTCCCTTGGTTTGGATGGAGCTACTAACATTCCGTGACCCTAATAAAGGTTTGTACTTAGATCCCCATTCTTGTATAACATATTGTTTAACATTATTAATCATTTCAGTCTTATAACCCCTCTCCTTGACCAGACTGGTTATAAATTCTGTTTCTTCCATCATGTCTTCATAATGAGAAGTCATGCATGCAGCATGTATACATTGCCCTTTAAAAATGTTATATTTTACCTTTTCAGGATGGCAACTGGTATATTCAAGATAATCATTAGAAAATGTACTTTTACGATGAATATGTGATTTGAAACCCCTATTTTGACTATAAATGTAAGTTTCCAAATAAGCTATACCTTCATAACTGGATGAATATGTAAATTTGAGATATTCGCTACTGTTGTTTAAAAAGTTAATAAACTTCTCAAATATTTCCTTACTGTCATCCCAAAGAATGTAAATGTTATCCAGAAATCTGGAATAGTGCTTGACACTATTAAAATACTCACTGGGAAAAAGAACAGAGTCTTTCCAGTCCAACATAACCAATTTCACAAAAATAGGAGCACAAGCTGCCCCCGTTGCAACACCTCTTATTTGACAGAAATGATCTCCCTCAAAGTAAATAAAATTATTGTCAAGCACTATTGACATACGTTCCATGATCAGACATGTAGTATCTCAATCCAAAATTGTATGTTTTCTAATATATACAGTATGTAAACAACCAAACCTCTCAGTAGATGGGCAGAAAACAAGTTGAAAAATATTTATTAGTGCTTTTGTTTTCAATTCATTAGAAAGAACTTCATCAGAAACATTGTAGCTAATGAAGCCACAAATTAAATAACACAATGCAACCAATCAATTTAAAATTTTACTGTGGCATCATTTCCTAGCAATACAATTTCAGAACACATTTGATATTAAGGTTATCATTAAGCCCCAAAAATGTGTCAGAATTAAGTAATAGCTGTTAGAGTTGAGATGGCAGCTAATACCTAATTCTGACACATTGTGTTGTTTGTATAATTTTGATTAGTTTCTTCTTGTGACAGTTTGTTTTATTACGAAAAGCAATATGTATTGCTAGCTTGTTTCATCCATCTTTCTCAATATGTCCAAAGCCTTTGACACCGTATCTCACCAGCTACTACTCAATAAATTGTCTTCCTATGGCCTCAGTTCATCATCCCTAACTTGGTTGCATAGCTATCTTTCCAATCGTCACCAAGCTGCAATATGGGAAAACTCTCTTTCGCCTCTACTCCCCATCTCCGTGGGGGTACCGCAAGGTTTTATACGTGGCCCTCTTCTCTTTACCATATTCACAAACAACCTTCAGTACTGCTACCCAGCTAGCATCCATATTACAGTACACTAATGATGCTACACTTACCTGCTTACACTTAACTCCTCAAGCCAGGAACTTCAAGAGAAAACGTAAGCTTCTTTTCAGGACATTGAAAAATACCTCTCAGATCACCAACTCATACTAAACCCCAACAAAACCAAGATAATAGTTTAAAAAAAAACACTTGCACCTCCCTACTCCTCTCTCACAATCATCTCCTCAAATGGAACTGAGGTAGTACCCACTAACCAGACTAAACTTTTTGGTGTTACTATTGATGATGATCTAAAATTTGATAAACATATTGCTCTGACAATCAAAAAAGTCCACATCAAACTAGGCACCCTATACAGGGTCAAACCATACCTAACTCTAAATGCCAGGCTAGCTACTGTGTGATCACACCTGCTATCCACCCTCCTGTACGGTTCTCTTATATTCACAAACCTATGTAAGACAGGCTGCAACAACTTAAAATCACGTTACTATAAATCGCTAAATATGCCACTACCCATCCACACAGATCTCACCACTATTCAGCTCTCTCACACCTAAACTGGCTAGAGTTCCCCAACCTTCTATCACTCAATCAACTTACCTTAGCCCACAAAATAGTCCATCAACCTAGAACTGCCTTGCAATTTCCAACTTAGTCCAACCTAGTACTAATCTCAGATCCATCAGATCTTCAATTAAACTTATGCTAAAATGTACCCACTTCCACAACTTTCATGGTGACTCCCAATGTTCTCACAGAATAGCCAAACTCTGGAACACTCGTCCCAAGCCCTTAGCAAATAATCATAACCACCATGAGTTCAAACTACTCCTGAAAGAATACCTTGCTAGTCATTGGCTGTGCTCTTGCCATAACCCAGACTAATTCCTTCCCACTTCCATTACTTTTACTCACCATTTGCTCCACCTAAACATACTGTTTTTCCCGATACTACTAGCTACACCTGTCCCCTCTTCATTGCCAACTGTATTTCTCATTTGATAGTTATTGGCTGTGCTCTTGCCATACTCCAGGCTAACTCCTACCCACCTCCTTACTTTTGCTCCACCTAAACATACTATATTTCCTGATGCTTCTAGCTACCCCTGTCCCCTCTTCATCTCCAACTGAATTTCTCATTTTGCTTAGCTTTGCAGAGAACTTAAACTCCTTACCACTCATTTCTTGCTGATTTACATGTATCTCCCACTATTCATATATGCATTCATATGTACTATGCTCAAACTGTAATTGTTTGAACAATCTGTCTCAGAACTGAATTTTTTATATTTTCTCTGTATATTTGTATTGTCTGTTATTTTAATTTGTTATCAGTATATAAATTAATATGGTTTTGCTTGTATTGTACTGTTTTGGGAGCTTTCCTCTCCAGGTCTCCACTGAAAATGGGCTCCTATATATGTGTGTGTGTGTATGTGTGTGTGTGTGTGTGTGTGTGTGTGTGTGTGTGTGTGTGTGTGTGTGTGTGTGTGTGTGTGTGTGTGTGTGTGTGTGTGTGCCAAAAAAAAAAGATATATATTTTTTATATATATATATATATATATATATATATACACACACATATATATATATATATATATATATATATATATCACACTTGTATGTTTAGCAGACTGGTTTCGCCTACTGGCGCCATCAGTACAATACAAAATAGTATTGCACTGATGACGCCAGTAGGAGAAACCAGTATGCTAAACATGGCCTATTGCTGTGAGTATTTTGTTTCATATTGTTATTGATGGCTGCTTATTAAATTCA